>NW_017194312.1:0-9396 GCF_001704415.2 Capra hircus
GGCAGGACCCTGGAGTTCCTCTCGCCTTTCCTGCCGAGAGCGCCTCCACTTGATATGCGACGGGAATGCGGGGAATTCTTCCCCACCACGCAGGGGAAAGGATCCCTCCTCTCGAGCTAGGAGGCGGAAAGGGGGCTCCTCTGAATGTGAGCGGGACTTTCGTGCTTCCTCTCGAGTGGAGATGGGTATGTCGGGGAACTTCTTGAGTTTGCAGCAAGGGTGTGAAAGACCCTTTGGAAGTTCCAGGGGTTAGGTGTGATTAGCCCCGAGACGCCTCATCGGAAATGGGCCTCATCTCGCCTGGAGGGTAGAACCTCCTGAATTTTCTCGAGTTGCGGCAGGTTCTCTCGACTTACTACGGGGACATCAGGGACCCGCTCTGGTGGCCTCAGGAAAGGCCAGTCCCCATGCGAGTTGCTCGGGGGCCTCTCGGATTCCTCTCCCGTCGATGTCAGGGCCTAAGACCTTGTGTGGAGTCGGGGCCAAAACCTGAGGATTCTTCTCCAGTGCTGACATGGATCTTGAGGTACTTCTGGAGTCTCCCCAGAGGAGTCAGTTCCTCGTCTCGAGTGGGGGCATGCACGTGGGCTTTCCTTCCGAGCTGCAGCAGCAGGTTTATGCTTACCTTCGCGGCGATCAGGGGATCTGTAGCTTTCCCTCGAGGCTTTCCACGAGGCTTTCCCACGAGGCTTTCCCACAGCGCTGTCCCACGTGCCGCCGTGGTGTGAGTCGATACTCGGCTTGAAAGTCGAGGCAGTGCAGGGAAAACAGGTTTCCCTGGAATGGACTGAGACATCTGGGGACTCTGGGAATGGTGGCACGACCCTGGAGTTCCTCTCGCATTTCCTGTCGAGAGCGCGTCCACTTGAGATGCGACCGGAACGCGGGGAATTCTTTCCCCACCACGCAGGAAAAGGATCCCTTCTCTCGAGCTATGAGGCGGAAACGGGGATCCTCTGGATGTGGGCGGGACTCTCGTGCTTCCTCTCGAGTGGAGACGGGTATGTCGGGGAACTTCTTGAGTTGCAGCAAGGGTGTGAAGGACCCTTTGGAAGTTCCAGATGTTAGATGTGACTTAGCCTCGAAACGCCTCAGCGGAAATGGGGCCTCATCATCGCCTGGAGGGGAGAAACTCCTGGATTTTCTCGAGTTGCGGCAGGTGTCTCTCGACTTACGACCGGGGACCTCAGGGACCCGCTCTGGTGGCCTCAGGAAAGGCCAGTCCCCATGCGTAGTTGCTCGGGGCCTCTCGGGATTCCTCTCCCGTCGATGCGGGGAACTAAGACCTTGTGTGGAGTCGGTGCCGGAACCTGAGGATTCCTCTCCAGTGCTGACATGGATCTTGGGGTATTCTGGAGTCTCCCCAGGGAGTCAGTCCTCGTCTCGAGTGGGGACATTCACGTGTGCTTTCCTCCTGAGCTGTAGCAGCGTGTCACGCTTCCCTTCGCGTGGATCAAGGGATCTGTGGCTTTCCCTTGAGGCTTCCTCGAGGCTTTCCCACGAGGCTTTCCCACATGGCATGTCCCACGTGCCACCGCGGTGTGAGTCGATCCTCGGCTTGAAAGTCGAGGCAGTGCAGGGAAAACAGGTTTCCATTGAATGGACTGAGACATCTGGGGAGTCTGGGAATGGTGGCACGACCCTGGAATTCCTCTCGCCTTTCCTGTGGAGAGCGGCCTCCTCTTGAGATGCGACGGGAACGCCGGGAATTCTTTCCATGACCACGCAGGGAAAGGATCCCTCCTCTCGAGCTAGGAGGCGAACATGGGGCTCCTCTGGATGTGGCAGGAACGTCTCGTGCTTCCTCTCGAGTGGAGACAGGGTATGTCGGGGAACTTCTTGAGTTGCAGCCAAGGGTGAAGGACCCTTTGGAAGTTCCAGATGTTAGAGTGTGATTAGCCTCGAGACGCCTCAGCGGAAATGGGCCTCATCTCGCCTGGAGGGAGAACCTCCTTGGATTTTCTCGAGTTGCGGCAGGTGTTCTCGACTTACGACGGGGACCTCAGGGACCGCTCTGGTGGCCTCAGGAAAGGCCAGTCCCCATGCGAGTTGCTCGGTGGCCTCTCGGATTCCTCTCCCGTCAATGCCGGGGCCTAATATCTTTTGTTGGAGTGGGTGCCGGAACCTGAGGATTTCTCTACCAGTGCTGACATGGATCTTGGGGTATTTCTGGAGTCTACCCAGGGGAAGTCAGTCCTCGATCTCGAGTGGGAGCATGCACGTGCGCATTTCCTCCCGAGCTGTAGCAGCAGTGTAACGCTTCCCTTCCCGTGGATCAAGGTATCTGTGGCTTTCCTCGAGTCATTCCCACGAGGCTTTCCCACGAGGCTTTCCCACAGGGCTATCCCATGTGCCACCGTGGTGTGAGTCGATCCTCGGCTTGAAAGTCGAGGCAGTGCAGGGAAAACAGGTTTCCCTGGAATGGACTGAGACATCTGGGGGACTCTGGGAATGGTGGCACGACCCTGGAGTTCCTCTCGCCTTTCCTGTCGGAGAGCGCCTCCTCTTGAGATGCGACGGAACGCCGGGAATTCTTTCCCGAACCACGCAGGGAAAAGGATCCCTCCTCTCCGAGCTAGGAGCGGAAACGGGCTCCTCTGGATGTGGGCGGAACTCTCGTGCTTCCTCTCCGAAGTGGAGACGGGTATGTTCGGGGAACTTCTTGAGTTGCAGCCAAGGGTGTGAAGGACCCTTTGGAAGTTCCAGATGTTAGGTGTAATTTGCCTGGAAGGCGCCTCAGCGGAAAATGGGCCTCATCTCGCCTGGAGGGAGAACCTCCTGGATTTTCTCGAGTTGCGGCAGGTGCTCTTGACTTACGACGGGGACCTCAGGGACCCGCTCTGGTGGCCTCAGGAAAGGCCAGTCCCATGCGAGTTGCTCGGGGCCTCTTGGATTCCTCTCGTGATTCCGCTGCCTAAGACCTTGTGTGGAGTCGGTGCCGGAACCTGAGCATTCCTCTCCAGTGCTGACATGGATCTTGGGGTACTTCTGGAGTCTCCCCAGGGGAGTCAGTCCTCGTCTCGAATGGGGGCATGCACGTGCTGTTTTCCTCCGAGCTGTAGCAGCAGCTGTCACGCTTCCTTACGTGGATCAAGGGATCGTGTGGCTTTCCCTCGCAGGCTTTCCCACGAGGCTTTCCCACGAGGCTTTCCATAGGGCTGTCCCAAGTGCCACCGTGGTGTGAGTCGATCCTCGGCTTGAAAGTCGATGCAGTGCAGGGAAAACAGGTTTCCCTGGAATGGACTTGAGAACATCTGGGGGACTCTGGGACTGGTGGCACGACCCTGGAGTTCCTCTCGCCTTTCCTGTGGAGAGCCGCTCCTCTTGAAGATGCGACGGGAACGCCGGGAATTCTTTTCCGACCAGCATGGGAAAGGATCCCTCCTCTCGAGCTAGGAAGCGGATACGGGGCTCCTCTGGATGTGGGAAGAACTCTCGTGCTTCCTCTCGAGTGGAATCGGGTATGTTAGGGAACTCTTTGAGTTGCAGCAAGGGTGTGAAGGACCCTTTGGAAGTTCCAGAAGTTAGGAGTGATTAGCCTCGAGACGCCTCAGTGGAAATGGGCCTCATCTCGCCTGGAGGGGAGAACCTCCTGGATTTTCTCGAGTTGCGGCAGGTGCTCTAGACTTACGACGGGGGGACCTCAGGGACCGCTCTGGTGGCCTCAGGAAAGGCAAGTCCCCATGCGAGTTGCTTGGGGGCCTCTGCGGATTCCTCTCCCGTCGGTGCCGGGCCTAAGATCTTGTGTGGAGTCGGTGCCGGAACCTGAGCATTCCTCTCCAGTGCTGACATGGATCTTGGGGTACTTTTGGAGTCTCCCCAGGGAGTCAGTCCCTCGTCTCGAGTGGGGGCATGCACTTACGCTTTTCTCCCGAGGTGTAGCAGCAGGGTCGCACTTCACTTCGCGTGGATCAAGGGATCTGTGGCTTTACCTCTTTCGAGGCTTTACCACGAGGCTTTCCCATGAGGCTTTCCCACAGGGCTGTCCTCGTGCCACCGTGTTGTGAGTCGATCCTCGGCTTGAAAGTCGAGGCAGTGCAGGGAAAACAGGTTTCCCTGGAATGGACTGAGACATCTGGGGACTCTGGGAATGTGGCACGACCCTGGAGTTCCTCTCGCCTTTCCTGTGGAGAGCGCCTCCTCTTGAGATGGGATGGGAACACCGGGAATTCTTTCCCGACCACGCAGGGAAACGATACCTCTCCTGAGCTAGGAGGTAGAAACGGGGCTCCTCTGGATGTGGGCGGGACTCTCGTGCTTCCTCTCGAGTGGAGACGGGTATGTCGGGGGATCTTCTTGAGTTGTAGGAAGGGTGTGAAAAACCCTTTGGAAGTTCCAGAGGTTAGGTGTGATTAGCCTCGAGACGCCTCAGCGGAAATGGGCCTCATCTCGCCGGGAGGGGAGAACCTCCTGGATTTTCTCGAGTTGCGGCATTTGCTCTCGACTTACGACGGGGACCTCAGGGACCCGCTCTGGTGGCCTCAAGAAAGGCCAGTCCCCATGGGAGTTGCTCTGGGGGCCTCTCGGGATTCCTCTCTCCGTCGATGCTGGGGCCTAAGACCTTGTGTGGCGTCAGTGCTGGAACCTGAGGTTTCCTCTTCAGTGCTGACATGGATCTTGGGGTACTTCTGGAGTCTCCCCAGGGGAGTCAGTCCTCGTCTCGAATGGGGGCATGCACGTGCGCTTTCCTTCCGAGCTGTGGCACCAGCGTCGCGCTTCTCTTCGCGTGGATCAAGGGATCAGTGGCTTTCCCGCGAGGCTTTCCCACGAGGCTTTCCCACGAGGCTTTCCCACAGGGCTGTTCCAAGTGCCACCGTGGTGTGAGTCGATCCTCGCTTGAAAGTGGAGGCAGTGCAGGAAAAATAGTTTTCCCTGGAATGGACTGAGACATCTGGGGGACTCTGGGAATGGTGGCACGACCCTGGAGTTCCTCTCGCCTTTCCTGTGGAGAGCGCCTCCTCTTGAGGTGCGACGGAATCGCCGGGAATGCTTTCCCGACCACGCAGGGAAAGGATCCCTCCTCTCGAGCTCGGAGGTGGAAACGGGGGCTCCTCTGGATGTGGCGGGACTATCGTGCTACCTTTCGAGTGGAGACGGGTATGTCGGGGAACTTCTTGAGTTGCAGCCAGGGTGTGAAGGACCCTTTGGAAGTTCCAGATGTTAGATGTGATTAACCTCGAGACAGCGGAAATGGGCCTCATCTCGCCTGGAGGGGAGAACCTCCTGGATGTTCTCAAGTTTTGGAATGTGCTCTCGACTTACGACGGGGACCTCAGGGACCCGCTCTGGTGGCCTCAGGAAAGGCCAGTCCCCAAGCGAGTTGCTCGGGGGCCTCTCGGGATTCTTCTCCCGTCGATGCCGGGGCCTAAAACCTTGTGTGGAGACGGTGCCGGAACCTGAGGATTCCTCTCCAGTGCTGACATGGATCTTGGGGTATTTCTGGAGTCTCCCCAGGGGAGTCAGTCCTCGTCTCGAGTGGGGGCATGCACGTGCGCTTTCCTCCCGAGCTGTAGCAGCAGTGTCACGCTTCCCTTCGCCTGGATCAAGGATCTGTGCCTTTCCCTTGAGGCTCTGAGGCTTTCCCAGAAGGCTTTCCACAGGGCTGTCCCACGTGCCACCGTGGTGTGAGTCGATCCTCGGCTTGAAAGTCGCGGCAATCGAGGGAAAACAGATTTCCCTGGAATGGACTTAGACATCTGCGGGACTCTGGGAATGGTGGCAAGACCCGGGAGTTCCTCTCGCCTTCCAGTGGAGAGCGCCTCCTCTTGAGATGCGACGGGAATGCCGGGAATTCTTTCCCGACCACGCAGGGAAAGGATCCCTCCTCTCGAGCTAGGAGGCGGAAACGGGGCTCCTCTGGATGTGGGCGGGCTCTCGTGCTTACTCTGGAGTAGAGACGGGAATGTCGGGGAACTTCTTGAGTTGCAGCAAGGGTGTGAAGGACCCTTTGGAAGTTCCAGAGGTTAGGTGTGATTAGCCTCGAGACGCCTCAGCGGAAATGGGCCTCATCTCGCCTGGAGGGGACAACCTCCTGGATTGTTTCTAGTTGCGGCAGGTCCTCTCGTCTTACGACGGAGACCTCAGGGACCCGCTCTGGGGGCCTCAGGAAAGGCCAGTCCCCATGCGAGTTGCTCGGGGGCCTCTCGGGATTTCTCTGCCGTCCATGCCGGGGCTTAAGACCTTGTGTGGAGTCGGAGCCGGAACGTGAGGATTACTCTCCAGTGCTGACATGGATCTTGGGGTACCTCCGGAGTCTCCCCAGGGGAGTCAGTCCTCGTCTCAAGTAGGGGCATGCACGTGTGCTTTCCTCCCGAATTGCAGCAGCAGTGTCACGCTTCCCTTCCCGAGGATCAAGGGATCAGTGGCTTTCCCTCGGGGCTTTCCCATGAGGCTTTCACACGAGGCTTTCCCACAGGGCTGTCCCACGTGCCACCGTGGTGTGAGTCGATCCTCGGCTTGAAAGTTGAGGCAGTGCAGGGAAAACAGGTTTCCCTGGAATGGACTGAGATATCTGGGGCACTCTGGGAATGGTGGCACCACCCTGGAGTTCCTCTCGCCTTTCCTGTGGAGAGCGCCTCCTCTTGAGTTGCGACGGGAACGCCGGGAATTCTTTCCGACCACGCAGGGAAAGATCCCTCCTCTCGAGCTAGGAGGCGGAAACGGGGCTCCTCTGGATGAGGGAGGGACTCTCGTGCTTCGTCTCGAGTGGAGACGGGTATGTTGGGGAACTTCTTGACTTGCAGCAAGGGTGTGAAGGACCCTTTGGAAGTTCCAGAGGTTAGGTGTGATTAGCCTCGAGACGCTGCTGGGGAAATGGGCCTAATCTCGCCTGGAGGGGAGAACCTCCTGGATTTTCTCGAGTTGCGGCAGGTGCTCTCGACTTATGATGGTGACCTCAGTGACCCGCTCTGGTGGCCTCAGGAAAGGCCAGTCCCCAGCGAATTGGTCGACGGCATCTCGGGATTCCTCTCCTGTCGATGCCGGGCCTAAGACCTTGTGTGGAGTCGGTGCCGGAACCTGAGGTTTCCTCTCCGGTGCTGACATCGATCTTAGGGTATTTCTGGAGTCTCCCCAGGGGAGTCAGTCCTCGTCTCGTATTGGGGCATGCACGTGCGATTTCCTCTCGAGCTGTAGCAGCAGTGTCACGCTTCCCTTCGCGTGGAACAAGGGATCTGTGCCTTTCCCTCAAGGCTTGCCCAGGAGGCTTTCCCACAGGGCTGTCCACGAGCCACCATGGTGTGAGTCAATCCTCGGCTTGAAAGTCGAGGCAGTGCAGGGAAAACAGGTTTCCCTGGAGTGGACTGAGACATCTGGGGGACTCTGGAATGGTGGCACGACCCTGGAGTTCCTCTCGCCTTTCCTGTGGAGAGCGCCTCCTCTTTGAGATGCGACGGAAAATTCTTTCCCGACCACGCAGGGGAAGGATCCCTCCTCTCGAGCTAGGAGGCGGAAACGGGGCTCCTCTGGATGAGGGCGGGACTCTCGTGCTTCCTCTCGAGTGGAGACGGGCATGTCACGGAACTTCTTGAGTTGCAGCAAGGGTGTGAAGGACCCTTTGGAAGTTCCAGAGGTTAGGTGTGATTAGCCTCGAGACGCCTCAGCGGAAATGGGCCTCATCTCGCCTGGAGGGGGAACCTCCTGGATTTTCTCGAGTTGCGGCAGGTGCTCTCAACTTACGCCGGGGACCTCAGGGACCCGCCTTGGTGGCCTCAGGAAAGGCCAGTCCCCATGCGAGTTGCTCGGGGGCCTCTCGGGATTCCTCTCCCGTCGATGCCAGGGCCTAAGACTGCCGGGAGCCAGTGTGAGGAAGCCCGCCCGTGACAAGGTCATGAGGAAGGAAGCTGACATACGCAAGGCGTGCTCAGACTTCAGGGACCCCTCTGGAAATTTTTAAGCATGTACCCCAACAAAAATCTGCCGGTTTTTGTGCTCTGCTTTTTCACTCTTCTGACCTTTTCTGGAAAAAGTCAATTCAGCGCGTTAGTCTTCTGCATTTTAAAGAGTGTTTCAATCCAAAAACCCTCTGATGGCTTTCTAGCCTGCCTGTAGGACTCGTACAGCTGCGCTTGTGATTGTTTGAGGCCTCCTGACCGCAGGAGGCACAGGAAGCTTAAAACATCCTACGAATGCAGGAGCTTTCGAGGAGTCAAAATCTTTAGAATAGGACTGATTAAAAGTTTCATTTTTTGGGTCAATGCTTGCTGCCAAATTTTCATATCCTTTATTTTTAGATATAGTTGGTATATAGAAAAACAAGTAGTAGACCTGGTATTAGCAACATTAGATCTTTGAGTTAAGTACCTTCTTTGTTATAACCCACTGCACCTTTGTTCTATAGAGATGTAACTTTAATGCTTTAAGGAGATGCAGATTAAAGAAAAACACTTCAGGGGAAACAAAATTAACATTCATTAAGGAAGAGAGCCAAAAAGTGTTAACAAGCTTCTTGGCCAGAAGATAATGTAAATCACCTGAGACCTTTTGTATACAAAATGATATACAGAAAGAATCTGGGTTGTGAACGCTACATAATTTTGTGTTATCCATTGATCTCCTTGTTTTATCAAAAGTATAAAAGGCCTTCTGAACAATAAAGGAGGAGGCCAGGGGCCGGGGGCCAGTTTCTCGGACCAGCTTCTCGAACTAGTCTCTCAGCCTGGTTTCTTGGGACTCTGGCTCCCCCCGTGTCTTTCTCTCTCTTTCTTCTTCTCTACCTTTCCTTCTCTCTGCTCTTTACTTTAACTTCAGGCTGAATCTCCACCTGGAGTGCGGAGGCTCGCCAGGTCTACTTACTTGCCCTGGCTGTTAAGACCCGCACGAAAGGGAGCTTAAGGCGAGGCACCCTTAGATATTCAAGCGGGCGCCGGTGGCCCAACGTAGGTGGTGCAAATTCCTTGTCTGGAATTTTATTGGCCTTCCGAGTAAACCAAGCTATTCAGCCCTCTTCCTCCACTTAATCTTCTTACCACACTATAGTTTCCTAATCTAATCTTACATTAATAAATAAACAAGACTTTCCATGACAACGCCATCCACCCTTCGAATTCCCTGGATGCACCGGGGCTGGACCCCGGCATAAGACCTTGTGTGGAGTCGGTGCCGGAAACGGAGGATTCCTCTCCAGTGCTGACATGGATCTTGGGATACTTCTGGAGTCTCCCCAGGGTAGTCAGTCTTTGTCGCGAGTGGGGGCATGCACGTGCCCTTTTTCTCCCGAGCTGTAGCAGCAGTGTCACGCTTCCCTTCGGGGATCAAGGGATCTGTGGCTTTCCCTCGAGGCTTGCCCACGAGGCTTTTCGCACAGGGCTGTCCCACGTGCCACCATGGTGTGAGTCGAGTCCTCTCGCTTGAAAGTCGTGGCAGTGCAGGGAAAACAGGTTTCCCTGGAATGGACTG
>NW_017194313.1:0-9396 GCF_001704415.2 Capra hircus
GGGAATACCAGACCACCTGACCTGTCTCTGAGAAACCTGTATGCAGGTCAGGAAGAAACAGTTCGAACTGGACATGGAACAACAGACTGGTTCTAAATAGGAAAAGGAATATGTCAAGGCTGTATATTGTCACCCTGCTTATTTAACTTATATGCAGAGTACATCATGAGAAACACTGGGCTGGAGGAAGCACACGCTGGAATCCAGATTGCTGGGGAAATATCAAGAATCTCAGATATGCAGATGACACCACCCTTATGGCAGAAAGTGAAGAAGAACTAAAGAGTCTCCTGATGAAAGTGAAAGAGGAGAGTGAAAAAGTTAGCTTAAAGCTCAGCATTCAGAAAACTAAAATCATTGCATCCAGTCTCATCACTTCATGGCAAATAGATGGGAAAAAACATTGGAAACAGCAGCAGACTATTTTGGGGGCTTGAAATCACTGCAGGTGATGGCTGCCTCCATGAACTTAAAACATATTTATGACTTGGAAGAAAAGTGATGACCAAACTAGACAGCATATTAAAAAGCCGAGACGTTGCTTTGCCAACAAAGATCCATCCAGTCAAGGCTATGGTTTTTCCATATGTCATGGATGGATATGAAAGATGTACTATAAAGAAAGTGACAGCTGAAAATTAGATGCTTTTGAACTGTGGTGTTGGAGAAGATGCTTGTAGGTCGCTTAGACTACAAGGAGACGCAACCACTCCATCCTAAAGGAAATCAGGTCTGAATATACATTGGAAGGACTAATACTGACCTGAAACTCCAATACTTTGGCCACTTGATGTGAAGAGCTGACTCACTTGGAAGTTGCTTTGATTTGCCTGTGAGTGTGGGAGCCCTCCCTGGGCAAAGGGCCTCAGGGGTCATTGCCACTGAATCACGACCTCCAAGCAAGCGCATTCCAGCTGTGTGACATTCAGGAAGCAGGAGACTGGGAAAACTATCTTCCTTAGAGGAAGGAAAGTCATCCACAGAGAGTGTGTTTTCAGGCCTCTCTTTGCAGCAAGTGTTTTGCTTCTCAGACATCAGAGCTGCAGGCTTGCTCTGAGGGCCTCAATTGCAGAGTCAGGGCTGTGTGTCTCACTGCACTTTCCAAGCATTGCAGACACATTCCTAGGTTGGAGCAGTGCTTCCCATGAGAAAGAAGCCTCGGAGTGTGTCTGAGCGGGCTGAGTGCCATGCTAGGGTCACCTAGTCGAGGGCACCTTGCACATCCAATGGGCCCCAGGCGAGTAGCTATGGACGGCCCTTCGGTTGAGATATCCCAAAGCAGGGAACAAAGCCAGCTCTGTCAGAAGGAGGAAAACAGCAATGGGATGGATTTTCAAGCAGTTGCTAAGTCACACCACGTTAGGGCTCCCCGGGAAAGAAATGCAAATTTTGGCCTCTAGGCCAGTATCCAGATGTGTGCACAGGATATTTTCCCCACAGGATCCAAGAATGTTCCAGACAGACCTAAGCTCACTAGCTCTCTCCTGCAGAGAAATGAAATATTGTTGCTGAAACCACGAAAAGATGCTGGGATCTTGCTTATGGAGGAGAAGAATTCAATCCAGGGCCCAAGACGAGGCTTGATTGCTCAGAGCTTTTGTGCAATAGAGTTTTATTAAGTATAAAGGAGATAGAGAAAGCTTCTGACAGAGACATCACAAGGGGCAGAAAACGTACCCCCTTGCTAGTGTTAGTAATGAGTTATATACTCTCCAATAAGTTATGACGAACAAAAGAATGTCTGGAGGTTGTAAAGACTCACTAGACCTACTCCATAATTGACATTTTAGATAACAGGATTAGCCAGAAGGTTTTTTCCAGAGACCGTCCTCAAGAAGGATGCATGATTGTTATATAATCCTAAGGAATGTAGAGGGAAAAACAGTTTGTCCTTTCTTCCTCCTTGAGAATTCTAGACCCCTCTCTCCTTGGGGACCCTTGAACTTCTTAGAAACCTGCCTTGGCAATGACTCTCTCAGAAACATGATTGAACAGCCGTTTGGAGCTTCCTTTGACTTTCCCTGGGAGGGAGGGACCCTCCCTGAGCACAGGCCTCAGGGGCCATGGCCAATGAAAATAATCTCCCAGCAAGTGCTTTTCAGCCCTGTGTGACTCTCAGCCCACAGGAGGCTGAGAAAACTCTCTTCCTTGGAGGAAGAAAGGCAGCCCAAGAGTGTGTTTTCAGGCCTGTATCTTGCAGCAGTGTTTGGCTTGTTAGACAGAAGACCTGCAGGCCTGTTCAACAGACTCAATGCCAGAATCAGGGCCTTGTGTCTCCCTGCAGTTTTCCTGGCCTTGCAAACACATTCCTAGGTGAGAGCAGTCCTGCCCATGGGGACTGCTGCGGGAGTGTGTCTGAGGGGGCCAGGTGTCATGCTGGGGTCACCTGGTCGAGGGCACCTTGCACCTCCAATGGACCCCAGGCAAGGAGTTGCAGGCCACCACCTTGCTTCTGAAATCCCAAATGGGGAGCAAAGCTCGCTCTGTCAGAGGGAAGAAAACAGCAACAGGATGGATTTTCAAGCAGTTGCTAGGCTGTACTGCGTTAGGCTCCAAGGAAGGAAAATGCGAATTTTAGCCCCTACGACTGGTATCCAGGTGGGCTCCCAGGATGATTTCCCCGCAGGATCCAAGAACGTTCCAGACAGACCTGGGCTCACTAGCTCCCTCCTGCAGAGGAAATATGATAGAACAGCTGTTTGGAGGTTGCTTTGACTTCCCCTGGGAGGGTAGGATCCCTCCCTGGGTGCAGGGCCTCAGGGGCCATTGCCGCTGAGAAATGCCCTCTAAGCCAGACCTTTCCAGCCTTGTATGACTCAGCACGGAGGAGACTGGAAAAGCTCTCTTCCTGGAGGAAGGAAAGGCAGCCCAGAGAGTGTGTTTTCACACATGTATCTTGCAGCAAGTGTTTGGCGTCTCAGACGTCAGACCTCCAGGCCTGCTCCAACGGCCTCAGTTCCAGAGTCAGGGCCGTGTGTTTCTCTGCATTTTCTGAGCCTTGGGAACACATTCCTAGGTCAGAACAGTCCTGCCCATGGGAAGGAGGCTGCGGGAGTGTGTCTGAGGGGTCGGGTGCCATGCTGGTGTCCAATAGACCCGGTACCTCCAATAGACCCCAGGACAACAGCGTGGGGCTCCCCCTGGCTTCCGAAATGCCAAAGGAGAAGCAAAGCTAGCTCTATCAGAAGGAAGAAAAGAGCAATCGGATGGATGTTCAGGCTGTTGCTGGGCCGCACCACTTCAGGGTCCCCCCGAGAGGAACAGGCGCCCTGTGGCCCCTAGGTCCGATATGCAGTTAACACACAGGGTGTGTCCCATAGAGCCAAGAATTTTCCTGACAGATCTAGGCTCACTAGAGCTCTCCTACAGGGCAAAAGGGTAGAACAGACTGTGGATGTGACTCTGCTTTCCCAGCGAGCATGGGGCCCTCCCTACGGCCCCGGGCTCCAGGGAAAATTGTCCCTGAAAAAATGACCTCCAAGAAGCGCTTTTCCAGCAGGCTGGGATGCAGAGTTCACAGGATGCGGGGAAAGTGATCGTCCTTCAGGGAAGAAGAGGCAGCCACCCAGTGTGTGTTTGCAAGCCTGTATTTGGAGAAACTGGTTAGCTCCTTCAAGGGGAGACCTCCAGGTCTGCTCAGAGGACCGAAATTCCAGAGGCAGCACCATGCATCTCCCCTGTCCTTTCTGAGCCTTGGAAAGACATTCCTAGCTTATAGCGGTATTGCTCATGAAGAAGCAGGATGCAGGAATGTGTCAGACATGACTGGGTGCCTTCCTGGGTTCAGCTCCGTGAGGGCATTTCCACTCAGAGTAGGTCCCATGCCTCCTTGGGGAGGAAGTGGGGCCCGCTTGCCTCCAAATTGCCAAAGGCTGGAACAAAGCTAGTTCTATCAGAGGTAAGAAAAGAGCAATTGGATGGATGTGGAAGCTGTTGCTGGGCCGCACTGCTTCAGGCCCCCACCCTCCGCCCCCGAGAGAAAACAGGCGCCCTGTGGCCCCTAGGTCCTGGATGCAGTTTCACACATAGAATGTGTCCCCATAGGAGCCAAGAATTTTCCTGACAGACCTAGGCTCACTAGAGCTCTCCTACAGAGCAAAGGGATGGGACAGATGTGTGGCTGTGGCTCTGCCTTTCCCTGGGAGTGTGGAGCCGCTCCCTATGGCCCGGGCTCCAGGGGAAATTGCCCCTGAATAATGACCTCCAAGAAGCGCTTTTCCAACTGGCTGAGACGTGGAGTTCTCAGGATGCAGGGAAAGCGAGTGTCCTTCGGGGAAGCAAAGGCAGTCACCTGTTATCATGACTTACTAGAATAGTAGGTACCTTCTCCGGTTGGGCAGAGGCCTTCCCTACCTGATCTGAAAAAGAAAATGAAGTAGCTCGCTGATTTGAGAAATAATTCCCAGACTTGGGTTTCCAACCAGTATAGAATCCGACAATGGCCCTGTCTTTGTAGCCCGAGTTAATTAACAGGTATGTGAAGCTCTAAATATCAGTGGAAATTACATACAGCATATAGGCCCCAGTGTTCTGGAATGATGGAAAGAAACAACCAAACTCTTGAAGAGACACTTTCAAAATGGATCATAGAGACTGACTGTACTGGATGGGCTTGCTTCCGGCAGACTTATCATATTACGGGTAACCGCACGTTCCCACAGTTGTTGTCCTTATGAAATTTTCTATGGGAGACCCCTCCCACAGTGAGGCAGGTGTTAGCAGATTTGCCACAAGTAAGGGGGTGGGATTTCACAGCAGATGGAACAATTAGGTAAGGTAATAAATCAGGTAATCTAAGTTTGTATTAAAAAAGAATATCATTCCCCTTGAGGAACAGATTCATGAATTTGTGCTCAGTGATCAGGTGTGCTCAATGACTGGAAACACAATTCCTTGGCCTGACATCGGAAAGGTCTTATACTGTTGTTTTAGCCACAATTCTGAAAGAGATGGAATACCAGACCACCTAACCTGCCTCTTGAGAAATCTGGATGAAGGTCAGGAAGCAACAGTTAGAGCAGGACATGGAACAACAGACTGGTTCCAAAAAGAAAAGGAGTATGTCAAGCTGTATATTGTCACCCTGTTTATTAACTTATATGCAGAGTACATCATGAACATGCTGGGATGGAAGATACATGAACTGGAATCAAGATTGCGGTAGAAATATCAATCAACTTAGATATGCAGATACACCACCATTATGGCAGAACGTGAAGAGGAAAGGGTATGTCGGGAACTTCTTGAGTTGCAGCAAGGGTGTGAAGGACCCTTTGGAAGTTCCAGAGGTTAGGTGTGGTTAGTCTCGAGATGCCTCAGCAGAAATGGGCCTCATGTCGCCTGGAACGGAGAGGCTCCTGGATATTTCCGAGTTTCAGCAGGTGCTCTCCTTGTGTGGAGTCGGGGCCGGAAGCTGAGGATTCCTCTCCAGTGCTGACATGGATTTTGGGTACTTCTGGAGTCTCCACAAGGGAGTCAGGCCTCGTCTCGAGTGGGGGCATGAGCGTGCCATTTCCTCCCATGCTGTAGCAGCAGTGTCACGGTTCCCCTTGCGTGGACCAAGGGATCTGTGGCTTTCCCTCGAGTCTTTCCCACGAGGCTTTCCCACAGGGCTGTCCCACGTGTCACGGTGGTGTGAGTCGATCCTCGGCGTGAAAGCCGAGGCAGTGCAGGGAAAACAGGTTCCTGTGGAACGGACTGACACATCTGGGGGAGTCTTGGAATGGTGGCACGACCCTGCAGTTCCTCTCCCCTTTCCTTTGGAGAGCGCCACCTTGAGATGCGATGGGAATGCCGGGAATTCTTTTCCGAACAAGCAGGGAAAGGATCCCTCATCTCGAGGTACGAGCCGGAAACGGAGCTCCTCAGGATGTGGCCGGGACCATCCTGCTTCCTCTTGAGTGGAGACGGGTGTGTCGGGGAACTTCTTGAGTTGCAGCTTGACTGTGAAAGACTCTTTGGAAGTTCCAGAGGTCAAGTGTGATTAGCCTCGAGACACCTCAGTGGAAACTGGCCTCATCTCGCCTGCAGGGGAGAACCTCCTGTATTTTACCGAGTTTCGGCAGGTGCTCTCGACTTACGACGGGGACTTCAGGGACCCGGTCTGTTGGCCTCAGGAAAGGCCAGTCCCCATGCGAGTTGCTTGGGGCCTCTCAGGATTCCTCTCCCGTCGATGCAGGGGCCTAAGATCTTGTGTGGAGTCGGTGCCGGAACCTGAGGATTCCTCTCCAGTGCTGACAGGGATCTTGGGTACTTCTGGAGTCTCCCCAGGAAAGTCATTCTGCATCTCGAGTGGGGGCATGCACATGCGATTTCCTCCCGAGCTGTAGCAGCAGTGTCACGCTTCCCTTCGCGAGGATCAAGGGATCTGTGGCTTTCCCTCGAGGGTTTCCCACAGGGCTGTCCCACGTGCCACCGTGGTGTGAGTCTATCCTTGGCAGGAAAGTCGAGGCAGTGCAGGGAAAACAGGTTTCCCTGGAATGGACTGAGACATCTGGGGGACTCTGGGAATGGTGGCACGACCCTGGAGTTCCTCTCGCCTTTCCTGTGGAGAGCGCCTCCTCTTGAGATGCGACCGGAACGCCGGAATTCTTTCCCGACCACGCAGGGAAAGGATCCCTCCTCTCGAGCTAGGAGGCGGAAACGGGTCTCTGCTGGATGTGGGCGGGAATCTCGTGCTTACTCTCGAGTGGAGACCGGTTTGTCGAGGAACTTATTGAGTTGCAGTAAAGGTGTGAAGGACCCTTTGGAAGTTCCAGAGGTTAGATATGATTAGCCTCCAGACGGTCAGCGGAAATGGGCCTCATCTCGCCTGGAGGGGAGAACCTCCTGGATTTTCTCGAGTTGCGGCAGGTGCTCTCGACTTACGACTGGGACCTCAGGACCCGCTCTGGTGGCCTCAGGAAAGGCCAGTCCCCATGCGAGATGCTCGGGGCCTCTCGGGATTCCTCTCCCGTCGAAGCCGGGGCCTAAGACCTTGTGTGGAATCGGTGCCGGAACCTGAGGATTCCTCTCCAGTGCTGACATGGATCTTGGGGTACTTCTGGAGTCTCCCCAGGGGAGTCAGTCCTCGTCTCGAGTGGGGGCATGCACGTGCGCTTTCCTCCCGAGCTGTAGCAGCAGTGTCACACTTCCCTTGCGTGGATCAAGGGATCTGTGGCTTTTCCTCGAGGCTTTCCACGAGGCTTTCCCACGAGGCTTTCACACAGGGCTGTCCCACGTGCCACCGTGGTGTGAGTGGATCCTCGGCTTGAAAGTCGAGGCAGTGCAGGGAAAACAGGTTTCCCTGGAATGGACTGAGAAATCTCTGGCACTCAGGGAATGGTGTCACGACCCTGGAGATCCCTCGTGTTTCCTGTGGAGAGCGCCTCCTCTTGAGATGCGACCGGAACGCCGGGAATTCTTTCCCGACAACGCAGGGAAAGGATCCACCTCTCGATCTAGAGGCGGAAACGGGGCTTCTCTGGATGTGGGCAGGACTCTCGTGCTTCCTCTCGAGTGGAGAGGGGTACGTCGGGGAACTTCTTGAGTTGCAGCAAGGGTGTGAAGGACCCTTTGGAAGTTCCAGAGGCCAGGTTGATTAGCCTCGAGACGCCTCCGCGGAAATGGGCTCATCTCGCCTGGAGGGGAGAACCTCCGGATTTTCTAGAGTTGCCACAGGTGCTCTCGACTTAAGACGAGGACCTCAGGGACCTGGTCTGGTGGCCTCAGGAAAGGCCAGTCCCATGCGAGTTGCTAGGGGCCCTTCGGGATTCCTCTCCCGTCGATGCCGGGGCCTAAGACGTTGTGTGGAGACGGTGCCGGAACCTGAGGATTCCTCTCCAGTGCTGACATGGATCTTGGGGTACTTCTGGAGTCTCCCCAGGGGAGTCAGTCCTCGTCTCGAGTGGGGGCATGCACGTGCACTTTCCTCCCGAGCTGTAGCAGCAGTGTCATGCTTCCCTTCGCGTGGATGAAGAAATCTGTGGCTTTCATCGAGGTTTTTGCAGAGGCTTTCCCACGAGGCTTTCCCACAGGGCTGTCCCACGTGCCACCGTGGTGTGAGTCGATCCTCGGCTTGAAAGTCGAGGCAGTGCAGGGAAAACTGGTTTCCCTGGAATGGACTGAGACATCTGGGGGACTCTGTGTATGGTGGCTCGACCCTGGAGTTCCTCTCGCCTTTCCTGTGGAGAGCGCCTCCTCTTGAGATGCGATGGAAACGCCGGGAATTCTTTCCCGAACACGCAGGGAAAGGATCCTCCTCTCGAGCTAGGAGGCGGAAACGGGGCTCCTCTGGAGGTCGGCGGGAGGCTCGAGCTTTCTCTCAGTGGAGACGGTTATGTCGGGGAACTTCTTGAGTTGCAACAAGTGGGTGATGTACCCTTTGGAAGTTCCAGAGGTTAGGTGTGATTAGCCTCGAGAGGCCTCATTGGAAATGGGCCTCATCTCGCCTGGAGGGGAGAACCTTCTGGATTTTCTCGAGTTGCAGCAGTTTCTCTCCACTTACGACGGGGACCTCAGGGACATGCTCTGGTGGCCTCAGGAAAGGCCATTCCCCATGCGAGTTGCTCGGGGGCCTCTCGGGATTCCTCTCCTGTCGATGCCGGGTCCTAAGACCTTGTGTGGAGTCGGTGCCGGAACCTGAGGATTCCTCTCCAGTCCTGACATGGATCTTGGGGTACTCCTGAGTCTCCCCTGGGGAGTCAGTCCTCGTCTCGAGTGGGGGCATGCACGTGCGCTTTCCTCCCGAGATGTAGCAGCAGTGTCATGCTTCCCTTCGCGTGGATCAAGGGATCTGCAACTTTCCCTCGAGGCTTTCCCACGAGGCTTTCCCTCGAGGCTTCCCACAGGGCTGTCCCACGTGCCACCGTGGTGTGAGTCGATCCTCGGCTTGAAAGTCGAGGCAGTGCAGGGAAAACAGGTTTCCCTGGAATGGACTGAGACATCTGGGGACTCTGGGAATGGTGGCACGACCCTGGAGTTCCTCTCGCCTTTCCTGTGGAGAGCGCCTCCTCTTGAGATGCGACGGGAACGCCGGGAATTCTTTCCCGACCACGCAGGGAAATATCCCTGCTCTCGAGCTATGAGGCGGAAACGGGGCTCCTCTGGATGAGGGCGGGACTCTCGTGCTTCCTCTCCAGTGGAGACGGGTATGTTGGGGAACTTCTTGAGTTGCAGGAAGGGTGTGAAGGACCTTTGGAAAGTCAAAAGGTTAGGTGTGATTAGCCTCGAGATGCCTCAGCGGAAATGGGCCTAATCTCGCCTGGAAGGGAGAACCTCCTGGATTTTCTCGAGTGCGGCAGGTGCTCTCGACTTACAATGGGGACCTCAGGGACCCGCTCTGGTGGCCTCAGGAAAGGCCAGTCCCCATGCGAGTTTCGGGGCCTCTAGGGCCTCCTCTCCCGTCGGTGCCGGGCC
>NW_017194314.1:0-9396 GCF_001704415.2 Capra hircus
AGGAGAGAGGGCTGAATAGCTTGGTTTATGCGGAAGGCCAATAAAATTCCAGACAAGGAATTTGCACCATCTACGTTGGGCCACCGGCACACGCTTGAATATCTAAGGGTGCCTCGCCTTAAGCTCCCTTTCGTGCGGGTCTTAACAGCCAGGGCAAGTAAGTAGACCTGGCGAGCCTCCGCGCCCAGATGGAGATTCAGCCTGATGTTAAAGTAAAGAGCAGAGAGAGGGAAAGGAGAGAGAAGAGAGAGAGAGAGAGACATGGGGGAGCCAGAGTCCCAAGAAACCATGCCGAGAGACTAGTTCGAGAAACTGGCCCCCATCCTTTATTGTTCAAAAGGCCTTTTATACTTTTGATAAAACACGGAGATCAATGGTAACACAAAACTATGTAGCGTTCGCACCCAGATTCTTTCCGTATATCATTTTGTATACAAAAGTCTCAGGTGATTTACATTATCTTTTGGCCAAGAGGCTTGTTAACACTTTTTGGCTCTCTTCCTTAATGAATGTTAATTTTGTTTCCCCTGAAGTGTTTTTTTTTTAATCTGCATCTCCTTAAAGCATTAAAGTTACATCTCTATAGAACAAAGGTGCAGTGGGATATAACAAAGAAGGTACTTGACTCAAAGATCTAATGTTGCTAATACCAGGTCTACTACTTGTTTTTCTATATACCAACTATATCTAAAAATAAAGGATATGAAAATTTGGCAGCAAGCATTGACCCAAAAAATGAAACCATTAATCAGTCCTATTCTAAAGATTTTTGACTCCTCGAAGCTCCTACATTCCTAGGATGTTTTAAGCTTCCTGTGCTCCTGCAGTCAGGAGGCCTCAAACACTCACATGCGCAGCTGTACGAGTCCTGCAGGCAGGCTAGAAAGCCATCGGAGGGGTTTTTGGATTGAAACACTCTTTCAAATGCAGAAGACTAAAGCCTGATTTGACTTTTTCCAGAAAATGTCAGAAGAGTGGGCAAAGCAGAGCACAAAAGCCGACAGATTTTTGTTGGGGTACGTGCTTAGGAATTTGCAGAGGGTCCCCTGAAAGCTGAGCACGCCTTGCATATGTCAGCTTCCTTCCTCATGACCTTCTCACGGGCGGATTCCTCACACTGGCTCCCAGCAGGTGCCGGAACCTGAGGATTCCTCACCACTGCTGACATGGATCTTGGGGTACTTCTGGAGTCTCCCCAGGGGAGTCAGTCAACGTCTCGAGTGGGGGCATGCACGTGCGCTTTTCCTCTCGAGCTGTAGCAGCAGAGTCACGATTCCCTTCGCGTGGATCAAGGGAACTTGGCTTTCCCTCGAGGCTTTCCCACAGGGCTGTCCACGTGCCACCGTGGTGTGAGTCGATCCTCGGCTTGAAGGTCGAGGCAGTGGAGGGGGAAAACAGGTTCCCTGGAATGGACTGAGACATCTGGGGGACTCTGGGAATGGTGGCACGACCCTGGATTTCCTCTCCCTCTCAGGTGGAGAGCGACTCCTCTTGAGATGCGACGGGAACACCGGGAATTCTTTCCCCGACCACGTAGGGAAAGGATCCCTCCTCTCGAGCTAGGAGGCGGAAACGGGGCTCCTCTGGATGTGGGCAGGACTCTCGTGCTTCCTCTCGAGTGGAGAAGGGTATGTCGGGGAACTTCTTGAGTTGCAGCAAGGGTGTGAAGGACCCTTTGGAAGTTCCAGAGGTTAGGTGTGTTTAGACTCGAGACGCCTCAGCGGAAATGGGCCTCATCTCGCCTGGAGGGGAGAACCTCCTGTATTATCTCGAGTTGAAGCAGGTGCTCTCGACTTAGGACGGGGAACTCAGGGACCCCGCTCTGGTGGCCTCAGGAAAGGCCAGACCCATGCGAGTTGCTCGGTGGCCTCTCGGGATTCCTCTCCCGTCGATGCCATGGCCAAGGCCTTGTGTGGAGTCGATTCTGGAACCTGAGGATTTCTCTCCAGTGCTGACATGGATCTTGGGGTACTTCTGGAGTCTCACCAGGGGAGTCAGTCCTCGTCTCGAGGGGAGGCATGCACGTGCGCTTTCCTCCCGAGCTGTAGCAGCAGTGTCACCCTTCCCTTTGCGTGGATCAAGGGATCTGTGGCTTTTCCTCGAGGCTTTCCCACGAGGCTTTCCCACGAGGCTTTCACACAGGGCTGTCCCACGTGCCACCGTGGTGTGACTGGATCCTCGGCTTGAAAGTCCGAGGCAGTGAAGGGAAAACAGGTTTCCCTGTTATGGTCTGAGAAATCTCTGGCACTCAGGGAATGGTGTCACGACCCTGGAGATCCCCTCGTGTTTCCTGTGGAGAGCGCCTCCTCTTGAGATCCAACCGGAACGCCGGGAATTCTTTCCCGACAACGCAGGGAAAGAATTCCTCCTCTCGAGCTATGAGGCGGAAAAGGGGATTCTCTGGATGTGGACAGGACTCTCGTGCTTCCTCTCGAGTGGAGACGGGTATGTCGGGGAACTTCTTGAGTTGCAGCAAGGGTGTGAAGGACCCTTTGGAAGTTCCAGAGGCCAGGTTTGATTAGCCTCGAGACGCCTCCGCGGAAATGGCCCCATCTCGCCTGGAGGGGAGAACCTCCTGGATTTTCTCGAGTTGCCACAAGGTGCTCTCGACTTACGACGGGGACCTCAGGGACCCGCTCTGGTGGCCTCAGGAACGGCCAGTCCCCATGCGATTTGCACGGGGGCATCTCGGGATTCCTCTCCCGTCGATGCCGGGGCCTAAGATCTTGTGTGGAGTCGGTGCCGGAACCTGAGGATTCCTCTCCTGTGCTGACATGGATCTTGGGGTACTTCTGGAGTCTCCACCGGGGATTCAGTCCTCGTCTCGACTTAGGTCATGCACATGCACTTTCCTCCCGAGCTGAAGCAGCAGTGTCATGCTTCCCTTCTCGTGGATGAAGAAATCTGTGGCTTTCACTGGAGGTTTTCGCAGAAGGCTTTCCCACGAGGCTTTCCCACAGGGCTGTCCCACGTGCCACCGTGGTGTGAGTCGATCCTCGGCTTGAAAGTCGAGGCAGTGCAGGGAAAACACGTTTCCCTGGAATGGACTGAGACATCTGGGGGACTCTGGTATGGTGGCTCGACCCTGGAGTTCCTCTCACCTTTCCTGTGGAGAGCGCCTCCTCTTGAGATGCGACGGAAACGCCGGGAATTCTTTCCCGACCACGCAGGGAAAGGATCCTTCCTCTCGAGCTAGGAGGCGGAAACGGGTCTCCTCTGGATGTGGGCGGGAGGCTCGAGCTTCCTCTCAAGTGGAGACGGTTATGTCGGGGAACTTCTTGAGTTGCAACAAGTGGGTGATGTACCCTTTGGAATTTCCAGAGGTTAGGTGTGATTAGCCTCGAGAGGCCTCATTGGAAATGGGCCTCATCTCGCCTGGAAGGGAGAACCTCCTGTATTTTCACGAGTTGCGGCAGGTCCTCTCGACTTACGACGGGGACCTCAGAGACCCGCTCTGCTGGCCTTAGGAAAGGCCAATCCCCATGCGAGTTGCTCGGGGGCCTCTCGTGATTCCTCTCCCATCGATACCGCGGCTTAAGACCTTGTGTGGAGTTGGTACCGGAACCTGAGGATTCCTCTCCATTACTGGAGATGGATCTTGGAGTACATCTGGAGTCACCCCAGGGGAGTCTGTCCTCGTCTCGAGTGGGGGCATGCACGTGCGCTTTTCTCCCGAGCTATAGCAGCAGTGTCACGTTTCCCTTCACCTGGATCAAGGGATCTGTGTCTTTCCCTCGAGGCTTTCCCACCAGGCTTTCCCACGAGGCTTTACCACAGCGCTGTCCACGTGCGACCATGGTGTGAGTCGATCCTCGGCTTGAAAGTTGAGGCAGTGCCCGGAAAAACAGGCTTCCCTGGATTGGCCTGAGACATCTGGGGGATTCTGGTAATGGTGGAACGACGCTGGAGTTCCTCACGCCTTTCCTGTGGAAAGCGTCCCCTCTTGAGATGGGACGGGAACGCTGGGAATTCTTTCCCGACCATGCAGGGAAAGGATCCCTCCTCTCGTGCTATGAGGCGGAAACGGGGCTCTTCCGGATGTGGGCGGGACTCTCGTGCTTCCTCTCGAGTGGAGACGGGTATGTCGGGGAACTTCTTGATTTGCAGCAAGGATGTGAAGGACGTTTTGGTAGTTCCAGAGGTTAGGTGTGATTAGCCTGGGGACGCCTCAGAGAAAACGGGCCTCATCTCGCCTGGAGGGGAGAACCTCCTGGATTTTCTCGAGTTGTGGCAGGTGCTCTCGACTTACCACGGGGATCTCAGGGACCCGATCTGCTGGCCTCAGGAAAGTCCAGTCCCCATGCTAGTTGCTTGGAGGCCACTCGGGATTCCTCTCCCGACGATGCCTGGACCTAAGACCTTGTGTGGAGTCGGTGCCGGAACATGAGGATTCCTCTCCAGTGCTGATATGGATCTTGGGGTACTTCTGGAGTCTCCCAGGGGAGTCAGTCTCGTCTCGAGTGGGGGCCTGCACGTGCGCTTTCCTCTCGAGCTGTAGCAGCAGTGTCACGCTTCCCTTCGCGTGGATCAAGGGATCTGTGGCTTTCCCTTGAGGCTTTCCCACGAGGCTTTCCCACGAATCTTTCCCACAGGGCTCTCCCAGGTGCCACCGGGGTGTGACTCGATCCTCGGCTTGAAAGTCGAGGCACTGCACGGAAAACAGGTTTCCCTGGAATGGACTGAGACATCTGGGGGACTCTGGGAATGGTGGCACGACCCTGGAGTTCCGCTCGCCTTTCCTGTGGAGAGTGCCTCCTCTTGAGATGCGACGGGAACGCCGGGAATTCTTTCCCGATCACGCAGGAAAAGGATCCCTCCTCTCGAACTTGGAGGCGGAAACGGGGCTCCTCTGGATGTGGACAGGACTGTCGTGCTTCCTCTCGAGTGGAGACGGGTATGTCGGGGAACTTCTTGAGTTGCAGCAAGGGTGTGAAGGACCCTTTGGAAATTCAAGAGGTTAGGTGTGATTAGCCTTGAGTCGCCTCAGCAGAAATGGGCCTAACTTCGCCTGGAAGGGAGAACCTCCTGGATTTTCTCTAGTTGCGGCAGGTGCTCTCGACTAATGACGGGGACCTCAGGGACCAGCTCTGGTGACCTCAGGAAAGGCCAGTCCCCATGCGAGTTGCTTGGGGGCCTCTCGGGATTCCTCTCCCTTCGATGCCGGGCCCTAAGACCTTGTTTGGAGTCGGTGCCAGAACCTGAGGATTCCTCTCCAGTGCTGACATGGATCCTGGGGTACTTCTGGAGTCTCCCCAGGGGAGTCAGTCCTCGTCTCGAGTGGGAGCATGCACGTGCCCTTTCCTCCCGAGCTGTAGCAGCAGTGTCACCCTTCCCTTTGCCTGGATCAAGGGATCTGTGGCTTTTCCTCGAGGCTTTCCGACGAGGATTTCCCACAGGGCTGTCCCACGTGCCACCGTGGTGTGAGTCGATCCTTGGCTTGAAAGTCGAGGCAGTGCAGGGAAAACAGGTTTCCATGGAATGGACTGAGACATCTGGTGGACTCTGGGAATGGTGGCACGACCCTGGAGTTCCTCTCGCCTTTCATGTGGACAGCGCCTCCTCTTGAGATGCGACGGGAACGCCGGGAATTCTTTCCCGACCACGCAGGAAAAGGATCCCTCCTCTCGAACTTGGAGGCGGAAACGGGGCTCCTCTGGATGTGGGCGGGACTCTCGTGCTTCCTCTCGAGTGGAGACGGGTATGTTGGGGAACTTCTTGAGTTGCAGCAAGGGTGTGAAGGATCCTTTGGAATTCCAGAGGTTAGGTGTGTTTAGAGTCGAGACGCCTTAGCGGAAATGGGCCTCATCTCCCCTGGAGGGGAGAATCTCCTGGATTTTTTCGAGTTGCGGTACGTGCTCTCGTCTTACGACGGGGACCACTGGGACCCGCTCTGGTGGCCTCAGGAAAGGCCAGTCCCCATGCGAGTTGCTCGGGGGCCTCTCGGGATTCCTCTCCGTCGATGCCAGGGCCTAAGACCTTGTGTGGAGTCGGTGCCTGCCGGGGTCCAGTCCCGGTGGATCCAGGGAATTCGAAGGGTGGACGGCGTTGGCGTGGAAAGACTTGTTTGTTTATTAATGTAAGATTAAATTAAGAAACTATAGTGTAGTAAGAAGATTAAGTGGAGGAAGAGGGCTGAATAGCTTGGTTTACGCGGAAGGCCAATAAAATTCCAGACAAGGAATTTGCACCATCTACGTTGGGCCACCGGCGCCCGCTTGAACAGCTAAGGGTGCCTCACCTTAAGCTCCCTTTCGTGCGGGTCTTAACAGCCGGGGCAAGTAAGTAGACCTGGCGAGCCTCCGCGCCCCAGATGGAGATTCAGCCTGAAGTTAAAGTAAAGAGCAGAGAGAGGGAAGGGGAGAGAAGAAGAGAGAGAGAGAGACATGGGGGGAGCCAGAGTCCCAAGAAACCAGGCCGAGAGACTAGTTCGAGAAACTGGTCCGAGAAACTGGCCCCCATCCTTTATTGTTCAGAAGGCCTTTTTATACTTTTGATAAAACACGGAGATCAATGGGTAACACAAAATTATGTAGCGTTCGCAACCCAGATTCTTTCCGTATATCATTTTGTATACAAAAGGTCTCAGGTGATTTACATTATCTTTTGGCCAAGAGGCTTGTTAACACTTTTTGGCTCTCTTCCTTAATGAATGTTAATTTTGTTTCCCCTGAAGTGTTTTTTTTTTTAATCTGCATCTCCTTAAAGCATTAAAGTTACATCTCTATAGAACAAAGGTGCAGTGGGATATAACAAAGAAGGTACTTAACTCAAAGATCTAATGTTGCTAATACCAGCTCTACTACTTGTTTTTCTATATACCAACTATATCTAAAAATAAAGGATATGAAAATTTGGCAGCAAGCATCGACCCAAAAAATGAAACCTTTAATCAGTCCTATTCTAAAGATTTTGACTCCTCGGAAGCTCCTACATTCCTAGGATGTTTTAAGCTTCCTGTGCCTCCTGCGGGTCAGAAGGCCTCAAACAATCATATGCGCAGCTGTACGAGTCCTGCAGGCAGGCAGGAAAGCCATCGGAGGGGTTTTTGGATTGAAACACTCTTTCAAATGCAGAAGACTAAAGCCCTGAATTGATTTTTTTCCAGAAAATGTCAGAAGAGTGGAAAAGCAGAGCACAAAACTCGACAGATTTTTGTTGGGGTACGTGCTTAGGAATTTGCAGAGGGGTCCCTGAAGTCTGAGCACGCCCTTGCGTATGTCAGCTTCCTTCCTCATGACCTTGTCACGGGCGGGATTCCTCACACTGGGCTCCCAGCAGGTGCCTGAACCTGAGGATTCCTCTCCAGTGCTGACATGGATCTTGGGGTACATCTGGGAGTCTCCCCAGGGGAGTCAGTCCCTCGTCTCGAGTGGGCGCATGAACGTGGGTTTCCTCTCGAGCTGTAGCAGCAGAGTCACGATTCCCTTCGCGTGGATCAAGGGATCTGTGGCTTTCCCTCGAGGCTTTCCCACGAGGCTTTCCCACGAGGCTTTCCCACAGGGCTGTCCCACGTGCCACCGTGGTGTGAGTCGATCCTCGGCTTGAAGGTCGAGGCAGTGCAGGGAAAACAGGTTTCCCCTGGAATGGACTGAGACATCTGGGGGACTCTGGGGAATGGTGGCACGACCCTGGAGTTCCTCTCGCCTTTCCTGTGGAGAGCGCCTCCTCTTGAGATGCTATGGGAAACGCCGGGAATTCTTTCCCGAACACGCAGGGAAAGGATACCTCCTCTCGAGCTAGGAGGCGGAAACGGGGCTCCTCTGGATGTGAGCGGGACTCTCGTGCTTCCTCTCAAAGTGGAGACGGGTATGTCGGGGAACTTCTTGAGTTGCAGCAAGGGTGTGAATAACCGTTTGGAAGTTCCAGAGGTTAGGTGTGATTAGCTTCGAGACGCTCAGCAGACAAGGGCCTCATCTCGCCTGGAGGGGAAAACCTCCTGTATTTTCTCGAGTTGCGGCAGGTGCTCTCGACTTTCGACGGGTACCGCAGGGACCCACTCTGGTGGCCTCACGAAAGGCGAGTCCCCATACGAATTGCTCGGGGCCTCTCGGGATTCCTCTCTCGTCGATGCAGGGGCATAAGACCTTGTGTGGAGTCGGTGCCGGAACCTGAGGATTCCTCTCCAGTGCTGACATGGATCTTGGGGTACTTCTGGAGTCTCCCCAGGGGAGTCAGTCCTCGTCTCGAGTGGGGCATGCACGTGCGCTTTCCTCCCCAGCTGTAGCAGCAGTGTTGCGCTTCCCTTTGCCTGGATCACGGCATCTGTGGATTTCCCTCGAGCTTTCCCGCGAGGCTTTCCCACGAGGCTTTCCCACAGGGCTGTCCACGTGCCACCGTGATGTGAGTAGATCCTCGGCTTGAAAGTCGAGGCACTGCACGGAAAAACAGGTTTCCCTGGATGGACTGAGACATCTGTCGGGACTCTGGGAATGAGTGGCACGACCCTGAAGTTCCTCTCGCCTTTCCTGTGGAGAGCGCCTCCTCTTGAGATGCTATGGGAACACCGGGAATTCTTTCCCGAACACGCAGGGAAAGGATACCTCCTCTCGAGCTAGGAGGGGAAACGGGGCTCCTCTGGATGTGGGCGGGACTCTCGTGCTTCCTGTCGAGTGGAGACGGGCATGTCGGGGAACTTCTTGAGTTGCAGATATGGTGTGTAGGACACTTTGGATGTTCCAGAGTTTAGGTGTGATTAGCCTGGAGACGCCCTCAGCAGAAATGGGCCTCATCTCGCCTGGAGGGGAGAACCTCCTGGATTTTCTCGAGTTGCGGCAGGTGCTCTCGACTTACGACGGGGACCTCAGGGACCCGCTGTGGTGGCCTCAGAAAGGCCAGTCCCCATGCGAGTGCACGGGGGCCTCTCGGCATTCCTCTCCCGTCGAAGCCTGGGCCTAAGACCTTGTGTGGAGTCGGTGCCGAAACCTGAGGATCCGTCTCCAGAGCTGACATGGATCTTGGGTACTTCTGGAGTCTCCCCTGGGTGTCAGTCTTCGTCTCGAGTGGGGGCATGCACCTGCGCTTTCCTCCGCTGTAGCAGCAGTGTTGAGCTTCCTTCGCGAGGATCAAGTGATCTGTGGCTTCCCTCGAGGCTTACCACGACGCTTTCCCACGACGTTTTCCACCAGGCTTTCCCACAAGGCTTTCCCACATTGATGTCCCACGTGCCACCGTGGTGACAGTCGATCCTCGGGTTTGAAAGTCGAGGCAGTGCCGGGGAAACAGGCTTCCCTGGAATGGACTGAGACATCTGGGGACTCTAGGAATGGTGGCACGACCCTGAAGTTCTCTCGCCTTCCCCTGTGGAGAGCGCCCATCTTGAGATGTGACGGGAACGCGGGAATTCTTTTCCGAACACGCAGGGAAAGGATCCCTCCTGTTGGGCTATGAGGCGGAAAC
>NW_017194315.1:0-9396 GCF_001704415.2 Capra hircus
CCACAATTCCAAGGACCCCAGATGTCTCAGTCCATTCCAGAGGAACTTTTTTCCCTGCACTGCCTCTACTTTCACGCCGAGGATCCACTCACCTCCACCATGGCATGTCCCTGGTGGGACAGCCCTTGTGGGAAAGCCTCTTCGGAAAGCCTCGAGGGAAAGCCACAGATCCCTTGATCCCCGCGATGGGAAGTGTGACACTGCTGTACAGTTCGTGAGGAACGCTCAAGTGCATGCCCCCACACGAGATGAGCACTGACTCGCCAGGAGAGACTCCAGAAGTACCCCAAGATCCATGTCAGCACTGGAGAGGAATCCTCAGGTTCCAGCCCCAACTCCACACAAGGTCTTAGGCCCCGACATCGACGGGAGAGGAATTCCGAAAGGCCCCTTGCAACTCCCATGGGCACTGGCCTTTCCTGAGGCCACCAGAGCGGGTCCCTGAGGTCCCCGTCGTAACTCGAGAGACCCTGCCCAACTCTAGAAAAATCCAGGAGGTTCTCCGCTCCAGGCGAGTTGAGGCCCATTTCCGCTGAGGCGTCTCCAGGCTAATCACACCTAACCTCTGGAATTCACAGGTTCTTCACACCCTTGCTGCAACTCAGAAGTTCCCCGATATACCAGTCTCCACACAAGAAGAAGCACTAGAGTCCCGCCCACATCCAGAGGAGCCCCGTTTCCGCCTCCTGGCTTGAGACGAGGGATCCTTTCCCTGCGTGGTCGGGTAAGAATTCCCGGCGTTCCCGTCGCATCTCAAGAGAGGAGGCGCTCTCCACAGGAAAGGCGAGAGGAACTCCAGGTTCGTGCCACCATTCCAGAGTCCCCCAGATGTCTCAGTCCATTCCAGGGAAACCTGTTTTCCCTGCACTGCCTCGACTTTCAAGCTGAGGATCGACTCACACCACGGTGGCACGTGGGACAGCCCTGTGGGAAAGCCCTGTGGGAAAGCCTCGAGGGAAAGCCACTGATCCCTTGATCGACTCGACGGGAATATGACACTCCTGCTACAGCTCGGAGGAAAGCGCACGTGCATGCCCCACACGAGACGAGGACTGACTGCCTTGGGAGACTCCAGAAGTACACCATGATCCATTTCAGCACTGGAGAGGAATCCTCAGTTTCCGGCACCGACTCCACACAAGGTCTTAGGCCCCGGCATCGATGGGAGAGGAATCCCGAGAGGCCCCCGAGCAACTCGCAAGGGGACTGGCCTTTCCTGAGGCCACCAGAGCGGGTCCCTGAGGTCCCCGACGTAAGTCGATAGCACCTGCCGCAACTCGAGAAAATCCAGGAGGTTCTCCCCTCCAGGCGAGATGAGGCCCATTTCCGCTGAGGCGTCTCCAAGCTAATCACACCTAAACTCTGGAACTTCCAAAGTGTCTTCACACCCTTGCTGCAACTCAAGAAGTTCCCGGACATACCTGTCTCCACTCGAAAGGAAGCACGAGAGTCCCGCCCACATCCAGAGGAGCCCCATTTCCGCCTCCTAGCTCGGGAGGGATCCTTTCCCTGCGTGGTCGGTCATTTATTCCCAGCATTCCCGTCGCATTTCAAGAGGAGGCGCTCTCCACAAGAAAGGCGAGAGGAACTCCAGGGTTGTGCCACCATTCCCAGAGTCCCCCAGATGTCTCAGTCCATTCCAGGGAAACCTGTTTTCCCTGCACTGCCTCGACTTTCAAGCCGAGGATCGACTCTCACCACTGTAGCATGTGGGGACAGACTGTGGGAAAGCCTCGTGGGAAAGCCTCGAGGGAAAGCCACAGATCCCTTGATACACGCGAAGGGAAGCGCGACACTGCTGCTACAGCTCGGGAGGAAAGCGCACGTGCATGCCTCCCCTCGAGACGAGGACTGACTCCCTTGGGGAGACTCCAGAAGTACCCAAGATCCATGTCAGCACTGGAGAGAAATCCTCAGGTTCCGGAACCGACTCCACACAAGGCCTTGGCCACGGCATCGACAGGAGAGGAATCCCGAGAGGCCACAGAGCAACTCGCATGGGTCTGGCCTTTCCTGAGGCCACCAGAGCGGGTCCCTGAGTTCCCCGTCCTATGTCGAGAGCACCTGCTGCAACTCGAGATAATACAGGAGGTTCTCCCCTCCAGGCGAGATGAGGCCCATTTTCGCTGAGGCGTCTCGAGTCTAAACACACCTAACCTCTGGAACTTCCAAAGGGTCCTTCACACCCTTGCTGCAACTCAAGAAGTTCCCCGACATACCCGTCTCCACTCGAGAGGAAGCACAAGAGTCCCGCCCACATCCAGAGGAGCCCCGTTTCCGCCTCCTAGCTCGAGAGGAGGGATCCTTTCCCTACGTGGTCGGGAAAGAATTCCCGGCGTTCCCGTCACATCTCAAGAGGAGTCGCTCTCCACCGGAGAGGGGAGAGGAACTCCAGGGTCGTGCCACCATTCCCAGAGTCCCCCAGATATCTCAGTCCATTCCAGGGAAACCTGTTTTCCCTGCACTGCCTCGACCTTCAAGCCGAGGATCGACTCACACCACGGTGGCACGTTGGACAGCCCTGTGGGAAAGCCTCGTGGGAAAGCCTCGTGGGAAAGCCTCGAGGTAAAGCCACAGATCTCTTGATCCACGCGAAGGGAATCGTGACTCTGCTGCTACAGCTCGAGAGGAAAGCGCACGTTCATGCCCCCACTCGAGACGAGGACTGACTCCCCTGGGGAGACTCCAGAAGTACCCCAAGATCCATGTCAGCACTGGAGAGGAATCCTCAGGTTCCGGCACCTGCTGGGAGCCAGTGTGAGGAATCCCGCCCGTGACAAGGTCATGAGGAATGAAGCTGACATACGCAAGGCGTGCTCAGACTTCAGGGACCCCTCTGCAAATTCCTAAGCACGTACCCCAACAAAAATCTGCCGGCTTTTGTGCGCTGCTTTTCCACTCTTCTGACATTTTCTGGGAAAAAGTCAATTTCAGGGCTTTAGTCTTCCTGCATTTGAAAGAGTGTTTCAATCCAAAAACCCCTCCGATGGCTGTCTAGCCTGCCTGCAGGGACTCGTACAGACTGCGCATGTGATTGTTTGAGGCCTCCTGACCGCAGGAGTCACAGGAAGCTTAAAATATCCTAGGAATGTAGCAGCTTCCGAGGAGTCAAAATCTTTAGAATAGGACTGATTAAATGGTTTCATTTTTTGGGTCAATGCTTGCTGCCAAATTTTCATATCCTTTATTTTTAGATATAGTTGGTATATAGGAAAAACAAGTAGTAGACCTGGTATTTAGCAACATTAGATCTTTGAGTTAAGTACCTTCTTTGTTATATCCCACTGCACCTTTGTTCTATAGAGATGTAAACTTTAATGCTTTAAGGAGATGCAGATTAAAAAAAAAAAACACTTCAGGGAAACAAAATTAACATTCATTAAGGAAGAGAGCCAAAAAGTGTTAACAAGCCTCTTGGCCAAAAGATAATGTAAATCACCTGAGACCTTTTGTATACAAAATGATATACGGAAAGAATCTGGGTTGCGAACGCTACATAATTTTGTGTTACCCATTGATCTCCGTGTTTTATCAAAAGTATAAAAGGCCTTCTGAACAATAAAGGATGGGGGGCCAGTTTCTCGAACTAGTCTCTCGGCCTGGTTTCTTGGGAATCTGGCTCCCCCCATGTCTCTCTCTCTCTCTTCTTCTCTCCCGTTCCCTCTCTCTGCTCTTTACTTTAACTTCAGGCTGAATCTCCATCTGGGCCCGGAGGCTCGCCAGGTCTATTACTTGCCCCGGCTGTTAAGACCCACACGAAAGGGAGCTTAAGGCGAGGCACCCTTAGATATTCAAGCGGGCGCCGGTGGCCCAACGTAGATGGTGCAAATTCCTTGTCTGGAATTTTATTGGCCTTCCGCGTAAACCAAGCTATTCAGCCCTCTTCCTCCATTTAATCTTCTTACTACACTATAGTTTCTTAATCTAATCTTACATTAATAAACAAACAAGTCTTTCCACGCCAACGCCGTCCACCCTTCGAATTTCCTGGATCCACGGGGCTGGACCCCGGTAGCACTGACTCAACACAAGGTCTTAGGCCCTGGCATGGACGGAGATACCCGAGCAACTCGCATGGGACTGGCCTTTCCTGAGGCCACCAGAGCGGGTCCAGTGGTCCCCGTCGTAAGGCGAGAGCACGTACCACAACTCGAAAAAATCCAGGAGGTTCTCCCTCCAGGGAGATGAGGCCCATTTCCGCTGAGGTTCTTGACTCTAAACACACCTAACCTCTGGAATTCCAAAGGATCCTTCACACCCTTGCTGCAACTCAAGAATTTCCCCAAATACCCGTCTCCACTCGAGAGGAAGCAGACGAGAGTCCCGCCACATCCAGAGAAGCCCCGTTTCCCCTCCTAGCTCGAGCGGAGGGATCCTTTTCCTGCGCGGTCGGGAAAGAATTCCCGGTGTTCCCGTCGCATCTCAAGAGGAGGCGCTGTCCACAGGAAACGAGAGGAACTCCAGGGTCGTGCCACCATCCCAGAGTCCCCCAGATGTCTCAGTCCATTCCAGGGAAACCTGTTTTCCCTGCACTGCCTCGACTTTCAAGCGAGGATCGACTCACACCACGGTGGACGGGACAGCCCTGGGGAAAGCCTGGTGGGAAAGCCTCGAGGGAAAGCGACAGGATGCTTTGATCCACGCGAAGGAGGCGTGACACTGCTGCTTCTGGTCGGAGAGGAAAGTACACGTGCATGCCCCACTCGAGACGAGGACTGACTCCCCTGGGAGACTCCAGAAGTACCCCAAGATCCATGCAGCACTGGAGAGGAACCCTCACTTTACGGCACCGACTCCACAAAGGTCTTAGGCCCCAACATCGACGGAGAGGAATCGCGTGAGTCCCCTAGCAACTCGCATGGGGACTGGCCTTTCCTGAGGCCACCAGAGCGGGTCCCTGAGATCCCCGTCGTAGGTCGAGAGCACCAGCAGCAACTTGAGAAAATCCAGGAGGTTCTCCCTTCCAGGCGAGATGAGGACCATTTCCGCTGAGGTGTCTCAAGGCTAATCACACCTTACTCTGGAACTTCCAAAGGGTCCTTCACACCCTTGCTGCAACTCAATAAGATCCCCAACATACCCGTCTCCACTCGAGAGGAAGCACGAGAGTCCCGCCCACATCCAGAGGAGCCCCGTTTCCGCCTCCTAGCTCGAGAGGAGGGATCCTTTCCCTCAGTGATCGGGAAAGAGTTCCAGTGTTCCCGCGCATCTAAAGAGGAGGCGATCTCCACAGGAAAGGCGAGAGGAAATCCAGGGTCGGGCCACCATTTCCAGCGTCCCCCAGATGTCTCAGTCCATTCCAGGGAAACCTGTTTTCCCTGCACTGCCTCGACTTTCAAGACGAGGATCGACTCACACCACGGTGGCACATGGACAGCCCTGTGGGAAAGCCTCGTTGGAAAGACTCGAGGGAAAGCCTCGTGGGAAAAGCCTCGAGGGAAAGCCACAGTTCCTAGATCAACCCGAAGGGAAGTGTGACACTGCTGCTACAGCTCGGGAGGAAAGCGCACGTGCATGCCCCCACTCGAGACGAGGACTGACTACCCTGAGGAGAGTCCAGAAGTACCCCAAAGATCCACGTCAGCCCTGGAGAGAGAATCCTCACTTTCCGGCACCGACTCCAAACAAGGGTCTTAGGCCCCGGCATCGACGGGAGAGGAATCCCGAGAGGCCCCGAGTAACTAGCATGGGACTGGCCTTTCCTGAGGCCACCAGAGCGGGTCCCTGAGGTCCCCGTCGTAACGCGAGAACACCTGCAGCAACTCAAGAAAATGCAGGAGGTTCTCCCCTCCAGGGGAGATGAGGACCATTTCCTCTGAGGCGTCCCCAGGCTAATCACACCTAACCTCTGGAACTTCCAAAGGGTCCTTCACACCCTTGCTGCCAACTAAAGAAGTTCCCCGACATACCTGTCTCCACTCAAGAGGAAGCACGAGAGTCCCGCCCAATCCAGAGGAGCCCAGTTTCCGCCTCCAAGCTCGAGAAGAGGGATCCTTTCCCTGCGTCGTCGTGAAAGAATTCCCGGCGGTTGCGTCGCATCTCAAGAGGAGGCCCTCTCTACAGGAAAGCCGAGAGGAACTCCAGGGTCATGCCACCATTCCCAGAGTCCCCCAGATGTCTCAGTCTATTCCAGGGAAACCTGTTTTCCCTGCACTGCCTCGACTTTCAAGCCGAGGATCCACTCACACCATGGTGGCACGGGGGAACACCCTGTGGGAAAACCTCGTGGGAAAGCCTCATGGGAAACCCTCGAGGGAAAGCCACAGATCCCCTTGATCCAAGTGAAGGGAAGCGTGACACTGCTGCTAAAGTCGGGAGGAAAGCGCACTTGCATGCCCACACTCGAGACGAGGACTGACTCCCCTGGGGAGACTCCAGAAGTACCCCAAGGTCCATGTCAGCCCTGGAGAGGAATCCTCAGGTTCCGGCACCGACTCCACGCAAGGGCTTAGGCCCCCGGCATCAGGGGAGAGGAATCCGAGAGGCCCCGAGCAACTCGTATGGGACCTGCCTTTCCTGAGGCCACCAGAGCGGGTCCTGATGTCCCCGTCGTTAGTCAAGAGCACCTGCCGCAACTCGAGAAAATCCAGGAGGTTCTCCCTTCCAGGCGAGATGAGGCCCATTTCCGCTGAGGCGTCTCGAGGCTAATCACACCAAACCTCTGGAACTTCCAAAGGTCCTTCACACCCTTGCTGCAACTCAAGAAGTTCGCTGACATACCGTCTCCACTCGAGAGGAAGCACGAGAGTCCCGCCCACATCTAGAGGAACCCCGTTTCCGCCTCCTAGCTCGAGAGGAGGGATCCTTTCCCTGCGTGGTCGGAAAGAATTCCCGGCGTTCCCGTCGCATCTCAAGAGGAGGCGCTCTCCACAGGAAAGGCGAGCGGAACTCCAGGGTCGTGCCACCATTCCAGAGTCCCCAGATGTCTCAGTCCATTCCAGGGAAACTTTTTTCCCTACACTGCCTCGACTTTCGACGAGGATCGACTCACACCACGGTGGCACGTGGGACAGCCCTTTGGGAAAGCCTGGAGGGAAAGCCACAGATCCCTTGATCCACGCGAAGGGAACCATGACACTGCTGCTGCAGCTCGGGAGGAAAGCGCACGTGCATGCTCCCACTCGAGACAAGGACTGACTCCCCTGGGGAGACTCCAGAAGTACTCCAAAATCCATGTCAGCACTGGAGAGGAAACCTCAGTTTCCCGCACCGACTCCACACAAGTTCTTAGGCCCCGGCACCAAGGGAGAGGAATCCCGAGAGGTCCCCGTGCAACTTGCATGGGGACTGGCCTTTCCTGAGGCCACCAGAGAGGGTCCCTGAGGGCCCCGTCGTAGGTCGAGAGCACCTGCCGCAACTTGAATAAATCCAGGAGGTTCTCCCTTTCAGGCGAGATGAGGACCATTTCTGCTGAGACGTCTCGAGGCTAATCACACCTAACCTCTGGAAGTTACAAAGCGTCCTTCACACTCTTTCTGCAACTCAAGAAGTTCCCCGACATACCCGTTTCCACTCGAGAGGAAGCACGAGTGTCCCGCCCACATCCAGATGAGCCCGTTTCCGCCTCATAGCTCAACAGGAGGGATCCATTCCCTGCGTGGTCGGGAAAGAATTCCCGGCGTTCCCGTCACATCTCAAGAGGGAGCGCTCTCCACAGGAAAGGCGAGAGGTACTCCAGGGTCGTGCCACCATTCCCAGATCCCCCAGATGTCTCAGTCCATTCCACGGAAGCCTGTTTTCCGGCACTGACTCAACTTTCAAGACGAGGATCGACTGACACCACGGTGGCACGTGGGACATCACCTTGAAAGGGAAAGCCTGGTGGGAAAGCGTCGTGGGAAAGCCTCGCTTAAAACCTCGAGGGAAAGCCACTGATCTAGGATACACGGGAAAGGAAGCGTGACACTGCTGCTACAGTTCGGGAGGAAAGTGCACGTGCATGCCCCCACTCGAGACGAGGACTGACTCCCCTGGGGAGACTCCAGAAGTACCCCAAGATCCATGTCAGAACTGGAGAGGAATTCAGTTTCCGACACCGACTCCACACAAGGTCTTAGGCCCTGGCATCGATGGAGAGGAATCCCGAGAGGACCCGCGAGCAAATCGCCATGGGGACTGGCCTTTCCTGAGGCCACCAGAGCGGGTCCCTGAGGTCCCGTAGTAATTCGAGAGCACCTGCCGCAACTTGAGAAAATCCAGGAGGTTCTCCCTTCTTGGCGAGATGAGGCCCATTTCCACTGAGTTCTCTCATGGCTAATCACACCTAACCTCTGGAACTTCCAAAGGGTCCTTCACACCCTTTCTGCAATTCAAGCAGATCACCAACATACCAGTCTCCACTCGAGAGGAAGAACGAGAGTCCCGCCCACATCCAGAGGAGCCCGTTTCCGACCCTAGCTCGAGAGGAGGGATCCTTTCCCTGCGTGGTCGGGAAAAATTCCCGGTTCCCATCGCATCTCAAGAGGGGCGCTCTCCACAGGGAAGGCGAGAGAACTCCAGGGTCGTGCCACCATTCCCAGAGTCCCACAGATGTCTTAGTCCATTCCAGGAAACCTGTTTTCCCTGCACTGCCTCGACTTTCAAGAAGAGGTTCGACTCACACCAAGGTGGCAGGGGGACAGTCCTGTGGAAAGCTCGTGGGAAAGCCGTCGTGGGAAAGCCTCGAGGGAAAGCCACAGATCCCTTGATCTCGCGAAGGAAAGCTCAACACTGCTGCTACGCTCGGAGGAAGCGCACGTGCATGCCCCCGACTCGAGACGAGGACTGACTCCCTGGGAGACTCCAGAATACCCCAAGATACATGTCAGCACTGGAAGGAATCCTCAGGTTTTGGCCAGACTCCACACAAGATCTTAGGTCCCCGCATCGACGGGAGACGAATCCCGAGAGACCCCATGAGCAACTCGCATGGGGACTTCCCTTTCGTGAGGCCACAAGAGGGGTCCCTGATGTCACCGTCGTAAGTCGAGAGCACCTGCTGCAACTCGAGAAAATCCAGGAGGTTCTCCTCTCCTGGCGAGATGAGGCCATTTCCGCTGAGGGGTCTCGAGGCTAATCACACCTAAACTCTGGAACTTCCAAAGGGTCATTCACACCCTTGCTGCAACTCAAGAAGTTCCCCAACATGCTCGTCTCCACTCGACAGGAAGCACGAGAGTCCCGCCCACATCCAGAGGAGACCCGTTTCCGCCTCCTAGCTAGAGAGGAGGGATACTTTCCTGCGTGGTCGGGAAAGAATTCCCGGCGTTCCCGTCGCATCTCAAGAGGAGGCGCTCTCCACAGGAAAGGCGAGAGGAACTCCAGGTCGTTCACCATTCCCAGAGCCCCAGATGTCTCAGTCCATTCCAGGGAAACCTGTTTTCCCTGCACTGCCTCGACTTTCAAGCGGAGGATCGA
>NW_017194316.1:0-20803 GCF_001704415.2 Capra hircus
TTTGGCAGACATTTTCTCAAAACTAAGTCAAGTGAGTTTGCACCACAAGACACACTAACAGTATTTGTTGCTAATGATAAAATTCTGGCTCTCAAGTGAAAATAGAATTTTGGAAGACTTGTGTTTAGCACTTTGAACTTGATAGTTTTCCCAGTACTTGACTTTTTTGGGGGGATAAGATCAGTGGTGCTATTAATGAATGTCATATAGCGAAGTTGTATAGTAAAAGGGTCAAAATCAACATTGGCAGGACTCTCAACTATTATTTTCTAATAATCAATACATGGTATTACAAAATGGTAAAATGATCTATTGGAAATGTAAGATAGATCAATGGATTTCAGTACATAAGAGTAGGAAGTGTTCATTGATTCACATTCCATATTGGGAGCAGCCTTTAAGAAACTGCCACTTGTTGAGTTTTGGTGAAGGATGAAAGAATATCCATATCTGGGGGGAAAAAAGTCACTTTGTCGTACCCCACTCTTTGCAACCCCATGGACTGTAGCCTGCCAGGTTTCTCTGTCCATGGAATTTTTCAATCACAAATACTGGAGTGGGTTGCCATTTCCTGCACCAGAGGATCTTCTGAAGCCAGGAATCAAACCCAGGTCTCCCGCATTGCAGGCAGGTTCTTTACTGTTTCAGCTACCAGGGAAGCCCCAGTTACCTGGGAGAGCTGTTGAAATATTGCATCTTTTCTCACTACATATCTGCATGTGGCTGAATTTTCTTCATGTACTCCAGTCAGAACAACCTAATGTAGATTGGATGTGAAAGTGGATATGAAAATGAATCTGTCTTTATTAAACCAAACGTTAAAGAGCTTTGCAAAAATGTCAAGTAAAGACTATTTTTGCTATTTTTTGTTTTTGAATAGTTTAATTTAATATTTTGATTTAATAAGCAATGTATTTTGAATGACAATGAATCTTTCAAAATTTTCTGTTTTTTTTTCTTTAAAAGTTTTAAGTTATGGTAATATATGTATAACTTGAATTTACTTATCCACTTTTAAGTGTATACAGTTTTAAAACTATTAAATATATTTACATTGTTATGCAACCAATATCCAGAACGTTTTATAAAACTAAAATTATATCCATTAAACAATTCCAGTTTTAACTTCTAATACAGTAAACATGAATAGATTTAATCAGCAAAGTATTTTTTTGGAGGGGGGAATCCTCTATTTTCAAGACTATTAAAAAACCCAGAGAGTCAAAACTTTTGAGACCCTGAACACTCTTCTGTAAGATACACAGTGTAGCTTAAAATGGGAATATCATTCTCATCTTCTTATCCATGGTATTTTTTATAATTTAAAAGAAAAAAGTTTTACTTACAGATAACAGTGATCCATTTTCAAGGCCAGTTTGCTAAGCACAGCTGTTTAATTGTATCCTGTGTCTCTGTAGTAAAAATGCTAAGCAGTAATGGTTTCCATTGCATTGATTGGCATCACCGACTCAATGGATGTGAGTTTGAGTAGGCTCCGGGAGTTGGGAGTTGGTGATGGACAGGGAAGGCTGGCATGCTGCAGTCCATGGAGTGGCAAAGAGTCGGACACGACTGAGCAACTGAACTGAACTGAATAAATGTGCTCCAGTACTTTCAGTCAGTAATGGTGTGGGAATTGCGTGATTTTTTATTTTTTCAAGGTTATGTCTCAACCCTTTATTGCCATTTTTTTTTCCTATAGTAGGAGATGGAAATAGCTTGAATAAATGAAAAATCCATACAGGTGTCCTCTAGCCTAATTTTAATCGATAATTTCCTCTTTAGCAGATCTTATTAGCTCTTGCATGCATACGTGCTCAGTTGTGTCTGATTCTTTGCAACCTCATGAACTGTAGCCCACCAGGCTCCTCTGTTCATGGGATTTCCCAGGCAAGAATACTGGAGTGGGTTGCCATTTCCTACTCCAGGGGGATCTTCTCAACCCAGGAATGGAACACTCATCACTTTTGCATTCTTTACCATTGTACAACCTGGGAAGCCCCGTTATTAGCTCTTATCACATATATAGAAGATGGTTGATTTGCATTTGACCTATTTTGTTTTCTCCCTTTCTCTGTTGTATTAAAGTGGGACCTAGAGATTACAGGACTGAATGCTTTTCACTTTCTACTCTTCTTTAAAGTTGTTTGAAAAACTTCAGCCTCTGTATCTCAAGCATCTTTCTGCAAGATGTCAAACTAAGATTGGAAAAGGAGGATTTTTGTCACAAAAATTATTTTAATATATCACGTAAAAATAAAGTAGCATCTTAAAGGTGAAAGATCTTTTCTAAAGTATTTTGAATTGATCATAATTAGAGCAAAGAACATGAATTTTGGAATTGCCATTAATTTGCACTCTTTAGATGGTCAGGCCAGCAATATTTGAGACTATTGGGAAGGGTGAATGATTGAAATTAATAACCCTTAATTTCATACTACTTTTAAAAAGTTACTTCTTGGTATATGTGGCAAGTATTTTTAAGTTTTTATAAGTGGCAACTCTGCCACGCCCAATGGAAAGTATATAGGTAAGACTCATTTGTAATTAGTCGTATTTGTATATAAACTATTAATGTGTTATAATTATTGTGTGGGTTGAATTTGGCATGCTTACAGGTTGATTAGTTGCTTAGAACATGTTTCTTATAGGCAAACACTGCAGACTGTACTGAGTTATTCTCTGGAAACTGCTGATTTTAACAGGTGATTCTGCAAAGTGTGGAGGGTGATACTGGACATTTTGTTTTTGCATATAGATTTCAGTTTTCTTTATAGCTTTGTTAAAAAGTGATGATTTTTTGGTTGTTCCGACATCTGTCATCCTGATTGCATAACCCATTTGAAGAAATGGAGTCTGAAGGTGATGTGTGTCTGTGTGCATATAGTGAGGGTGGTGGTGAGGATACTGTGAATACTGTTGGAATTCAGGGAGTTTGTCCTCTATTGAAAGTGATTCTGCAAATAAAGTTAATGGGGAAAAGGATATTGATATGAAGAGCAAGCTCTTATTAATTAGCTATGAGTTTAGAGTATTTGAAGGGGATTCCCTGGTGACTTAGAGGGTAAAGAATCTGCCTGCAATGTGGGAGACCGGGATTCAATCCCTGGAGAGGGAAATGGCACCCCTTTCCAGTATTCTTGCCTGGAAAATCCCATGGGCAGAGGAGCCTGGTGGGCTACAGTCCTTAGGGTCGCAAAGAGTCAAACATGACTGAGCGACTTCACTTTCAGTTTCTTTATAGAGTATTTGAAGAAGTAAGCACACGGGACACACATAATTATACCTCGTTAATATGAAAATAATTTTTTCATTTTATTTAAAAACTGATCCTTTACTATTTTCCTTTTTATAGTCTTCTATGTCTCGTTAAAAATGTAGTACTGAAGAGAATATTTTACTTTCTATATAGTTAGGCCTTTTCTTATACTCATTTATTCAGTAAATGTTTGAGTGTATATTGTGTGCATGGTGCCGTGTTAATCATCAGTATACAAAGATAATTAAGACATAATTCTTGATGGAATCAGGATGATGGAGATGGACACATACTATCTCGTGTAAATTATCTGCTTAAGACGGGCAGTAGAGCCGTGCATAATTGTTCTCTACCTTTTACTTAACTTTGAATCTCTGCGTTCCTGACATAGTTAAGAAAGTTAATTGTTTCTCCTCACCTTTCACATGTGAATGATTTTGATGAATAAAAATAGCTTTTTATTTTGAAAAATTTATGTATACAGGCTTTTAGATTCCTGTGTCTCTTTTGTCCAGCTGTCTGCCCCTGCCCACAACCCTTCCTGCCCCATGGTTTTTCAAAAGTATTGTTTTGGCTTTTTTTTTTTTTTTTTTTTTTCCGCCAAACTAAGTAAAAGTAGTCAAAATCTTTAGGAGCAGGAGAAATTTAAATAAGCGAACATTGAAATTAATGATTTTTTACTCAGTTTCTGTTAAATCTTTGACAAATCTTAGCTTTTCAGAAAATTAAACACTTGTTTTATCTGTTGATTGAAACTCCAGTTTGAAGTATGATATAATTCTGAATAGACACTTCTCTTCTTTACTCTCATAAGCTAAAGATGATTCCCGTATTGTTTGGAGTAAAGAGTGATTTTTCAGTTCTTGAACCTTTTGCAAGTGTCCTGTCTGGAAGTTTTAGGATCTTTATGATGTGTGCTCAAACTTCATGATATGGAAGCTTGGTGTGGATCTTTTTTCATTCATTGTGCTGAAGTACTTGGTGGCGCAGAGCAATTATTGTTCCTTGAGCTTGTGAATGAATTTTTTTTCTTCCTTTATTCTTTATGCTTCCTTTTTGTTGTTCAGTCACTCAGTCGTGTCCAGCCCTTTGTGACCCCATGGACTGGAGCATTGCCAGGCCTCCCTGTCCTTCACCATCTCCTGGAGTTTAACTCATGTCCATTGAGTTGGTGATGGCCATCCAACCGTCTTGTCCTCTGTCATCCCCTTCTCCTCCTGCTTTCAATCTTGCTAGCCTCAGGATTTTTTCTAATGAGTCAGCTCTTTGCATCCGGTGGCCAAAGTATTGGATCTTTAGCTTCAGCATCAGTCCTTCCAATGCTTCCTTTTAGGGAGGGAGTATTATAGATATTTGTGTATGGTCACTTTGTATTTAACTGAAAGACATTGTAAACTTGCTGCAAAGCTTATGATACAAAATATTTGACCATTCTTAAATATTTGCTAGTGTTCAATTAGGATTTATATTGAGTGTTAATAGGAATTGTGTTCTTTTCTGAGAGAAAGCTAGGTTGCTTTAAAAAAATAAATATGTATGCAGAAAAATATGTATAACTTTGTAGAGCAATGTGTAACTTATAGATGACTAATAAAACAAACACCAAACATAACAGAGTATTCCAAAACTTTGAGGCTTTCTTTTGTGCAACCACATCCTGTTTCCTCCCCACTTCCTCCATGCAGCTTTATTAATATGTTTTACTTTAAAAATCAAAACTAGTAGTCAAATAATAGTTTTGTGTATTATTGTAAGGTTGTTTTTAAGCCATTGCTTCTAATTAAACTATTAATTATATCACAATTTTATAAATTTCTAAATGTGACATAGCATTTTTTGAAGAGGAGGATTCCACAAGTGGAGAGTAAAGTTTTGGAGACCTCATTTTGAAAATACATGTAACTGTGGCAGATATTCATGCCCATGGAATCTACTAATTATGCTCAATGATGTTTGGGGAAGAGAAGGGGGCTTTGGTTAATGGCCACAGTGATCCACACTTGGTTAAGTCTTCAGAAGTGCTTAGATTTATATGTGTTTGTGGTATAGTTTATGAAGACCTTAAATCAGTTATAGGAGAAATCTAGCTTTTTAGTGGACGTGTAAACCGTTCAAGGATAAACCATTAAAGGGTTTCCTGGGTGGCCCTAGTGGTAGAGAACCCACCTGCCAGTACAGGAGACGTAAGAGACATGGGTTGGATCCCTGGGTTGGGAAGATCCTCTGGAGAAGGGCAAGGCAGCTCACTCCAGTACTCTTGCCTGGGAATCCCATGGACAGAGGAGCCTGGCGGGCTACAGTCCACAGGGTCATAAAGAGTTGGACATGACTGAAGCGATTTAGCACGCACACATGCAAACCATTAAAAGTTATATTTGACTTTTGTCCATTGTTTTGTTTGATACACTTTTAAAAGTCTTATGTAAAGTAAAAAATAATTATGCCCTTTCTGGGCTATAGATACTCTGTGTTAAGTCTTGAAAAAAAATAAACACTCTCTCCTCCCCCTTCCTTCTGCCTGTTTCAAGTTTGGTCTTTCATATCACAGTTGCTTACAGCAAGGTTCTTATTTATTCCATCCATAAAAATGAAGGCTGGTTTATGTGCCAGATACTTAGGTTGGATGCTCAATAGTAGGTTGGGAATGAAATAGATTCTTTGCCCTCATGGAACTTATATTCTGGTATTTCTGGTTATATGGTTATATATGGTTTATATTGTTACATGTTATATATGGTTTCCATATATTATATGAAAGATAATTTTGTTCTCCTGCACTTACATGAATCTAAATTTTTATAATTAGCAAAAAATGCTGTTTAATTTTCCAAGTTTTTTAAAAAATATATATCAAATATACCAAATAACATTGTTAGAGAAAGTCATTGGTTTTATGCAGGCTTCCTAAGTGGGCTTCCCTGGCAGCTCAGACAGTAAAGAATCTGCCTGCAGTGCAGGAGAATGAGGTTCAGTCCCTGGTTGGAAGATCCTTGGAGAAGGGAATGGCTCTGCACTCCAGTATTCTCGCCTGGAGAATTCCATGGACAGAGGAGCTTGGTGGCTGTAATCCAAGGGTCAAAAGAGTCAGACATGACTGAGTGACTGACATTAGTGCTATGCTTCCTAAAGGTGGTATTGGGGAAGGGAGATAGGAGAGGAGCAAGGGAAAGATATGAAAGTTATCTTTCTGTGGGAAGTTTGCTGGTTACTGGAAAATTTAGTAGGACGCTATACCATTGAGGTGGATGATTATGAGTGTATTGTCTCACCTCTCTGCCTGTGTGCATGCATTCTTCCGTCGGCCTGAGTTGTAAAGTTAGAACAAGTAGAGTGTACCAGCATAGAGTGGGGAAGGGGATTTTGCACAGGAATGTTTAATGCTATACCATGCCCGCCCCACCAAAAAATAAAGGAGTCTAAGCTGAAGGGATAGAGAGTGATAAACATCACTTAACTGGAGGTCATGATAAAGTTGAGTTGTTGGAGTGAAGGTGCTTAAGCACGTAAGAATAGGTGGTAGGTAGTTGGAGAGGGGAATATTTGAATTGGTAATTTTTGAAGGTGGTACAGGTTTTGGTGCAAAGATCTAAGGTGAGGCCATGGAAGTAAGTGTGTGAGGTTGGAGAATAATGAGGAAGAGTCAGATACAGCCCAGGGTATTGGTTTGGAGCCAGTGAATGACAGGGATATTATTTTAGAGCTGCATTGTTTAGTTACTTTTTTTCTTTTTGCTTTTAAAAAATGTTATTGAAGTATAGTTCATTTATAAATTTCTGCTGTACAGCAAAGTGATTCAGTTATACACACACATATATGTGTATGTATGTATATTCTTTTTCATATTTTTTTCCATTGTGGTTTATTTATTATATTTGTGGCTATTGAGCATTTGAGATGTGGCTATAAGAAAAGATACACTAGATTTTGAAGACATAGCATGAAATAAAGGAATATATCTCAATTGTTTTGTATTGATTATATGTTGAATGATACTACTTTGGATATATACTGTGTTAAGCAAAATATACAATGAATTTTACCTTTTTCTCTTTACTTTTTAAAAAGTGATTGGTGGAAAATTTTTAAATTCCATGTGTGGCTAACCATTGTCGCTTACATTGTATTTCTTTTGGGCATTGATTCTAGAAATAATATTACAATACTACATGAAGAGCAGGAGGAAAGGCTGTAGTCTGTAGTACCAGTATAAGACTTCTTTAGGAGAGGGTGTGGGTGTTATTCTTAGACTTACTTTTGTTGAATTCCTGGTACTTTCTCTGCTGCTGCTGTTTGTGCTTGCAGTTTCTTCTGTTCAGCCTTTTCACACCACCTCTGCACCCTGCCCATAGCTAACCTCAGGGAGTTTTGCCTTTCTTGTGGAGGAGACAGATGTCTAGAACAACTGTAATATAAAGCTATAAAGAATAACTATGTAAATAGTTAACAGTATATTCATGAGAGGAAGACTAGTCACTTCTGGCCAAGCTTATTTTAAACTGGTCCTCAAAAGAGGAGACTTCTCGAAAGTTTTTGATTACAGAGAGATTGTTTCAAGCAGAAGGAACAGCATGAAAAAGGTAATGAGAGACATTGAGGTATGTTTATGGAACACCAGTAGATCTGTGTCTGTATTTCTGTATAACAGAGTGATGCAAATTGTGGGAAGCTGGAGCCAAATTATTATCAGAACTTTTAACTGTATTAAATTCTGTAAAGGAAAAGAACAAAATTCTATAAGCACATGTAGCAGGGAGACCTGACCTAGTTTGGGTGCTCAGGGAAGCCTTCCCTATGTGTATTTCTGAGCCATCTGAGCTACATCCTTCACTTCAAGTCTTGTCAAATATTTTAAATGTTGTGCCTTCCTTTCCTTCCCTGCTATCACCCTCATTATTTTCAGACTCTCATAGTTTCATGCTGATATTAGCAACCCTAAATTGCCTCATATCTTAATTTCCCTTTTCAGTTTTAGTTAGATGACCTTTTTGATTATATGCCAGTCTCTTTCTAACCCTACATTTTGCAACTGGAGAAGTTTCTGTAATCCCCATTTTTGTAGGATTAAAAACAAAATCTTTACCTGTCCAAATAAGTAAGTTACTGTTTAAATAGCAATAACATGCTGTGTAGGCGCTGAGCAGAATTATATAATGTCCTTATTTGTGAGTAAGAATACATATAATTCTAATAGGCTTACACTGCCAATATGGTTTATAATAATCGAGATGCCAGAACATTGTTACTCATATTCATTGACAGTGAACAAAACACAGTTTGTATAGACTGAGCTTATGGTTTGCTAGAAAGTAGACTAGTAATTAGGGCTTCTCTACATTTTGGCATGAGAACTGTGTTGGGTTAAATTGTAAAGCACATAAGAGGTAAATTTTAATATTGAGGATAGCCTGTGGAAAGTATCCCAAAGTTGATGACTTCAAGGTGTGATCTGAATGAGTTGAAATTAACTAGAAGAAGATTGGGATGGGAGAGGGGAGAAGTTATTGAAGAACAGCATGTGTATGAAAGTCCTGGAGGATGGAAAGCTGGTTAACAGGGCTCTGAGTGGCAGTGTCCAAGACTGGATCATGAAGGATCTTTTAGGCTATGCTGAGAAATTTGCCCTTTATCCTTAGTCTAGTGGCTAATCATGAAAGATTTAAGCTCAAGAGTGACATGATCATTCTATTTTAGAAAGACCTCTAGTGTGAAGAATGACTTGAAAAGATAATATTGGAGACGAGGAGAACAGTTGAATTTCTTACAGACATCTAGGAAAAGGATCATGGTAGTCCGAATTAAAGTGGTAATAGACATTTAAAGTGGTAGGATTGATGTGACTTGGAAATAGATGTGAGTGAGGGAGAGGTGGCATAGAAGTTTTCTGGCTTGGATAACTGGTTAAGTGGTTTGAGAGCAGTTTTGATTTGTTAGGTTTAGACGTGTTGAGCTGACTACTTCTGGGACATAGAAGTGTTTAACACTGTAATTCAGAGACAAAGGCTAGGCTAGAAATGAAGATTTGGGGATTGTTAACCTCAAAATGTTATGAGATGATTGAGGTCATCTAAAAGATTGGAGTGAGTGAAATAGAGTCAAGAATTCTGAGGACCTCTTAAATTGAGAACTGAAATAATTTTTTAAAATACCTTTTTAAAACATAAAACTTCTTGTGTGGACGTGCTGTAATGTCTTCAAGAGTTTTCCTTTCCTTACAATTATATATAATAGACACTTTTTAAAAATTATGCAATTACAGATACCTTTCACTGTCTACATCTGGTTTGTGAGTTCATTTAGTGAGAATTCAGTAGTCCAGAGTATTTTGAAAATATATATGATTGCTAGTGGAGAATTTTTTCAGAACTTTGAGAAAGAGAGATCAAGATTAATCATCATCTATATAACATTTTAACTGCATGTAGTAACATGGCCCTGTTAATTTGGCATTTGGTAAAGGTAGTTCACATGCTTTAAAGTATGTGTTTAGTTTTAGAGTATTAATTCTAGGTGACATATAATTTATCATCCAGAATGGGACACTTTTAAGAGTGGAAGGGGCTGCTTTTAATAATGTTGCTATAACAACAGGTGTACAGTGGAAAATTTGAAGATCTTGTTGGTTTTTCTAAAATTCTTTTTTTGTGAAGTGCTAGGAAATGAGATGACAGTGATTGAACAATAATAATGAAGAGTTTAGTGGCCAAGTAACTTTGCAAAATGTTGGATACAAAGTTGACATACTTCTTTTCTGCAGGACTTCTTAGGACCTTTATATGTGTAAATATTATTTGAGAAGGTAGGGCGTGGTGAGGAATTATAGAATCTTGAATTTCCTTAATTGGTTTTGCCACAATACCATATTACTTTGAATATATATTAACCCTATGAACCTGGTTTGGAAAATGGTAACTTGAGTACCCTGTCATTTAAATTGGATCTTTTTAATGTGAAACCAATCAGATTGTTTCTAGTTTTAAGTTTTATTTAGGATTTTTGATTTTTCATGTCTGGGCAGCTAGCTTTATTACAGTGAGTAAAATTTGAAGTTTAAAAGAAATAACCTCATAAATTGTCATTATATGTAATGACATACTATATATAGAAAACCCAAAGACTCTAGTGTACATAGAAACACTAGAACTGATAAATGAATTCAGCAAGGTAACAGGATACAAGATGCACATACAGAAATCAGTTACATTTCTTTAACAATGAAATATCAGAAAGAGACTGTAAAAAAAAAAACTTTAAAATTTTATTAAAAATTTTTAATTTTATTTCAGAGTATAGTTCATTAACAATGTTATATTAATTTTCAGATGTACAGCAAAGTGTTTCACATACACATGTATACACATGTGTGTGTTCTTTTTAAAATTCTTCCCTGTAAGTTCCTACAGAGTATTGAGCAGAGTTTCCTGTGTATACAGTAGGTCCTTGTTGGTTATCTGTTTTAAATATAGCATTGTGTACTTATCAGTCCCGAACTGCCAATCTCTTCCTCTCCAGGTACTGTAAGTTTGTTCTCTAAGTCTGTGAGTCTGTTTCTGTTTTGTAAATAAATTCATTTGTAACTTTAAGAAAAAAGGATTCTGTATTTAAGTAATATCATATAATATGTCTTTCTCTGTTTGACTCACTTAGTATTATAATCTGTAGGTCAATCCATGTTGCTGCAAATGGCATTTTATTCTTTTTAATGACTAGGTGATATTCCATTGTATAAATGTACATCTTCTTTATCCATTCATCTGTCAGTGGATATCTAGTTTGCTTCCATGTCTTAGGTATTGCAAACAGCATTGCAGTGAACTTTGGCATTCGTGTATCCCTTTGAACCATGTGTTTTCTCTGGATATATGCCCAGGAGTGTGATTGTTGGATCATATGGTAATTCTGTTTTTAGTTTCTGAGGAACCTCCATACTGTTTTCCATGATGGCTGCACCAATTACATTCCACAACAGTGTAGGAGAATTTCCTTTTCTCCACGGCCTCTCTAAGTATTTGTTATTTGTAAATTTTTTGATGATGTCCATTCAGCCATTCTGACTGGTGTGACCATTCTCACTGGTATCAAAGTACCTCATGGTAGCTTTGATTTCATTTCTCTAATAGTGATGTTGAATGTCTTTACATTTGCCTCATGGTCATCGGTATGTCTTCTTGGAGAAGTGTCTATTTAGATCTTCCATGTTTTGATTGGGTTGTTTTTTTTTAAAAAAAGTTTTAAAATCACACACACACACACACACCCCACCCCCACCCGCCACCCCCCAGGAATAAACTGACCAAGGAGGTGAAAGACTTTATGATGAGAACTATAGAACATTAATACAGGAAATTGAAGATGATTCAGAGAAATGGAACGATATCCATGCTTTTGGACTAGAAGAATTAATATTGTTAAAATGGCTGTACTGCCAAAGCACATGTAGATTTACACAATCTCCTTCAAATTACCATGACATTTTTCACAGAACTAGAACAAGTAATCCTAAATAGGGAACTGTAAAAGAACCAGAATTGTGGAAGCAATCCTGAGGAAAAAGAATAAACAGGAGCATAACCCTTCCAGACTTCAGACAATGCTACAGTAATCAAAATAGTGTGCTGCTGGTACAAAAACAGACATATGGATCAGTGGAACAAGATAGCCCAGAAATAAACCCACACGCTTACGTTCAATTAATCTTCAGCAAAGGAGGCAAGAATATAAGATGGGGGGAAAGGCAGTCTCTTCAGCAAGTGGTACTGGGAAAATTGGACAGCTGCATTTAAATTAGTGAAGTTAGAACACATCGTCACACCACACAGAAAAATAAACTCAAAATGGCTTAAAGACTTGAATATAAGATAAAACACTATAAACTCCCAGAAGAGATGATAGCAAAGCATTCTTTGACATAAATCATACCAATATTTTCTTTGGTCAGTCTCAAGGCAATAGAAACAAAAACAAAAATGTACAAATGGGACCTAATCAAGCTTAAAGCCCTTGCACAGCAAACGAAGCCAAAAACAAAACAAAAAGACTGCGTGTTGGGATGGGAAGAAATATTTGCAAGTGATACGACCAACAAGAGCTTAATTTCCGAAATATACAGACAACTTTTAACAACTCAGCTGAAAAATGGGCATAAGACCTAAACAGACATTTCTCCAAAGAAGACATACAGGTGGCAAGAGGCACATGAAAAGATGCTTGTCATTGCTAATTTTGTTTAGTTGTTAAGTCATCTCCAACTCTTTGTGACCCAGTGGACTGTAGCTTGCCAGGCTGCTCTGTTCATGGTATTTCTTAGGCAAGAATACTGAAGTGAGTTGCCATTTTCTTCTCCAGGGTATCTTCCTGACCAAGGATCAAACCTGTGTCTCCTGCTTGGCAGGCAGATTCTTTACCACTGAGCCACAAGGGTAGCCTGCCAGTTATTAGAGAGATGCAAATCAAAACTACCATGAGGTGTACGACCTCACACTGGTCAGAATAGCCATCATTAAAAGGTCTACATATAACAAATGATGGAGAGGATGTGGAGAAAAGGGAACCCTTCTACACTGTTGGTGGGAATGTAAGTTGGTGCAGTATGAAGGTTCCTCAGAAAACTAAAAATAGAATTACATATGATCCAACAATTCCACACCTGTGCATGTATCTGGACAAAACTAATTCAGAAAGATACATGCACCCCTGTGTTCATAGCTGCACTCTTCACAATAGCCAAGACATGGAAGCACCCTAAATGTCCATCGACAGATGAATGGATAAAGAAGACGTGGTTCATACAAACAGTGGAATACTACTCAGCCATAAAAAGAATGAAGTAATGCCATTTGTAGCAAACTGAATGGATCTAGAGGTTATTATACTAAGTCAGTCAGAGAGAGACAAATACTGTGTGATTGTCGCTTATGTGGAATCTAAAAGGTGACACAAATGAGCCTTTCTGTTAGGTTGGTGCAAAAGCAATTTCAGTTTCACATTGTTGAACTTTGCCATTTGATATTGGAATACGTTCTTAATTGTGGCTATGTGATACATCATTTTAATCTGCATTTCTTGCTTTATGTATTTGTTAATGAATTATTACTTGCCGTTTATTTTATTTGTATTTTAGGTTATGGAAATGATGTTAGACAAAAAGCAAATTCTAGCGATTTTCTTGTTTGAGTTCAAAATGGGTCATAAAGCAGCGAGAAAACTGCAAGATCAAGAATGCATTTGGCCCAGAAACTGCGAATGAACTTACAGTGCAGTGGTGGCTCAAGAAGTTTTACAAAGGAGACTAGAGCCTTGAAAATGAGGAGCACGGTGACTGGCCATCAGAAGTTGACAGCAACCAACTGAGAGGATCCTCAAAGCTAATCCTCTTACAACTAATGGGAGAAGTTGCCAAGAACTCAGCATTGACTATTGTATGGTCACTTGGCATTTGAAGCAAATTGGAAAGACGGAAAGGCTCAGTAAGTGGGTGCCTCATTCAGTTCAGTTCAGTTCAGTTCAGTCGTTTCAGTCGTGTCCGACTCTTTGCCACCCATGAATCACAGCACGCCAGGCCTCCCTGTCCATCACCAACTCCCGAGTTCACCCAGACTCACGTCCATTGAGTCAGTGATGCCATCCAGCCAGCTCATCCTCTGTCGTCCCTTCTCCTCTGCCCCAATCCCTCCAGCATCAGGGTCTTTTCAATGAGTCAACTCTTCGCATGAGGTGGCCAAAGTACTGAGTTTCAGCCTTAGCATCACCTCATTAGCTGACCACAAATCAAAAAAATGTCATTTTGAAGTGTCATTTCTCTTATACTGTGCAACAACAGTGAACCATTTCTTGATTGGATTGTGGCATGTGACAAAAAGTGAATTTTATACAACAACCAGCAACAACCAACTCAGTGGTTGGACTCAGAGGAAGCTCAAAGCACTTCCCAAAGCCAAACTGCCCCCCCAAAAGATTCATGGTCACTGTTCGGTGTTTCAGTGCTGGTCTGATCCACTGCAGCTTTCTGAATCCCAGTGCAACCATGACATATGAGAAGTATGCTCAGCAGGTTGATGAGATGCACTGAAGACTGCAGTGCCTGCTGCCAGCATTGGCCAACAGAAGGGCCCAGTTCTTCTCTGTGACAGTGCCTGACTGCGCTTTGCACAACCAGTGACTCAGAAGTTGAATGCATTGGGCTACAAAGTTTTGCCTCATCTGCCGTGTCACCCAGCCTCTCACCAACTGCCTACCACTTCTTCAAGCATCCTGACAACTTTTTTGCAGGGAAAATGCTTTCACAACCAGCAGGATGCAGAAAATACTTTACAAGTGTTCCTTGAATACAAAGCACAGATTTTTATGCTACAGGAAACAAATTTATTTCTTATTGGCAAAAAATGTAAGGATTGTAATGGTTCCTATTTTTCATTAATAAAGATATGTTTGAGGTTAATTATAATGATTTAAAATTCAGGGTTCGAAACTGTAATTACTTTTGCACCAACCTAATAGAAAACAAACAAACTCACAGACATAGAGAACAGACTTGTGGGGGAAATGGGGAAAGGAGGGCTGGAATCAACACATTGTAATATTCACAATTATTATATATGTATTTTATATATATATATATATGATTTATATATATATAATATATATAAAACTTCAGTTACATTTCCCTGAAAAACATTGCTGTTTTAGGGGAACTTTGAGGGTTGAATACTAATTTATTGAACAGATTTTTAAAAGGCCTTTTCAGTGTTTCTTCCAAGCTAGGCAATATGCCTAGCTAATTTCTTTCTTTCTTTCTTTTTTAAAATCATTTTAGACTTAGGATGCAGCTATAGGTATTGTTTCTTCTCTGTCAAAGAATCTCTGTTTTTGATCTTTGAATGGAAAATTACACCCTTGTAGATTTAGGAAGGAAAGAATTGAACTTGCACTTTAAAGAATATTATTGCTTTGACTGTATGGAGAAATGTTCTGGAATTTGATTAGTTGTGTGTTTAAGGAATGGTATTGAGTTTTTATTTTTGTTTGATTATGATAAGCTCATAATATATGTATATATTTTACTTTCTAATAACAAAAGGTAAATTATTCTTTTAGCATAATTATAGTACATTTCTTTCTTTTGCTGGCTAGTTTTTTTGACCTTTGGACATATGAATTAAATTTTTTTCCTAATTTTATGCTTAAAAAAAATTACTTCTTCCTTGACAGTAAAATTGGCATTGGTTTGCTCCCCTCCCCCCACTTTTTAAAATTTGTTTAATGTTCTGGATATGTAAATACGGATGCTGTTTGGTTTTTTTACATCGGAGGCTTGTGAGTAGCTGATCGTCCCTCCTCCCTAAATTTCAGGAAGAGTGTATAGTGTGTTTTCATGGTCTCACCTTGAAATGCATTTTTATATACATTAATGGAATTTCTCAAAGAAAATGTGAGCATTTTCTTAAACTTGCTTTCACTATTATAGAAGCTTTGCGTGTAAATATTTACCATACTGATCTGTTTGAAGATAATGATCTGTGTAAGTTTTGTAATACTTTAGCAACTTTGCTTTATTAGCAGTATTACCCTGCAGTAAAGGATGTTTCTGTTGTTCTCTTAGCTGTAACTCATAGAATAATCTGGTGAAAGTATTCTATTTATGTAGAAAAGAAAGGGGTATTATCATTAATAGGTTTCTGATAGGATTTAAAAGAATACTTGGACAAGCTGTCACTGTAGGACTTGGCTTTTCCATGCAACCTATTTTTTTCTCCAGTGTTTCTTAGTAGTTTGTGAGCAGTCATTCCCAGAATTTCTAAGGACATTTATATAATGCACTTCAGTGTTCATACCAGCACTGTTTACAGTAGTCAAGACATGGAAGCAGCCTAAATGTCTGTCAACAAATGAATGGATAAAGATGTGGTATATATACACAATGAAATACTGCTCAACCATAAAAATGAAATAATGCCCATTTGCAACGACATGGGTGGACCTAGATATTATCATACTCTGTGCACTAAGGCAGGCAGGGAAAGACAAATACTATTTGATACTACTTATATGTGGAATCTAAAATATGACACAAATAAATTTACAAAACAGAATCACACTCACAGATATAATTTATGATTACCAATGGGAAAGGGAGTGAGGGGATAAACTAGGAGTTGTGGATAGCAGATATAAACTACTGTTTATAAAAGAGACAACAGATCCTGCTGTGCAGCATAGGGGACTATAATTGATATCCTATAATAAACCATAATGAAATAGAAATTTTAAAAATAAAATTAAAAGCAACATTTATGAGAATTCTCTGGTGATCCAGTGGATAGGTTCGGGGCTTTCATTGCTAGGGCCTGAGTCCAGTCCTGTGTGGGGACTAATTAAGATCCCACAAGATGTGTGGCATCCCTCTCCCAAAAGATGGATATCTTTTTTTCTAAGCTTGTTTTTCTCTGAGAGCTATAAGACTGGTATTTAATAACCTGAATTATTTTCTTGTGCACCATGGACAATGTTTATTGAATAATTACCTTAAAATTGGAGAATCCTGGGGAAAATAATCATCTGTCTCCTAAGTAGTTGAACAATCTTATTTGTACTCCTTAACTTTTGTTATCTGAAGGGGAATTTCTTACATGCTGCCATTGGCCTCTATAGCTTTGACCCTGTTATATCTCAAGTTTTAAGGGTGATCTGTATGACTTATTTAAGAAAGCAAAACTCTCAGATTTTGTCAGTGACACAAAACTGGGAAGAATATGTTAGATGACAGAATCAAGAGGAATTAATTCATCATCACCGTCATCTCCAGTGTATTTACTGGATATCATCCACCGTACTTAGCATAGGTCATGTGGAGTAAAGTGACCTTGAAAATTTCGAAGTCTAGGGAGGACGTAGACTAGAAAATCAAGTAACCCTGTGTTATAAGCACTACAGTTGAGACTGCAGGGTGCGATTCTTAAACAGCATTTTGAAGGCTGGAATGATGAACATGAAAAAAAGGAAGTTTTAACAGTACTATATATAAAGTTCTATTTTTAAATTAAAAAAAAATTAGATGAGGGGGTTTAACTTAGTAGCTTTGCTACCAGGAGCAGCCGTGAAGAGATACCCAAGCCCAAGGTAAGAGAAACCCAAATAAGATGGTAGGTGTTGCAAGAGGGCATCAGAGAGCAGACACACTGAAACCATACTCACAGAAAACTAGTCAATCTAATCACGCTAGGACCCACAGCCTTATCTAACTCAATGAAACCAAGCCATGCCCATGGGGCAACCCAAGACAGGCAGGTCATGGTGGAGAGGTCTGACAGAATGTGGTCGACTGGAGAAGGGAATGGCAAACCACTTCAGTATTCTTGCCTTGAGAACCCCATGAACAGTATGAAAAGGCAAAATGATAGGATACTGAAAGAGGAACTCTCCAGGTCAGTAGGTGTCCAATATGCTACGGGAGATCAGTGGGAGAAATAACTCCAGAAAGAATGAAGGGATGGAGCCAAAGCAAAAACAGTACCCAGCTGTGGATGTGACTGGTGATAGAAACAAAGTCCGATACTGTAAAGAGCAATATTGCATAGGACCTGGAATGTCAGGTCCATGAATCAAGACAAATTGGAAGTGGTCAAACAAGAGATGGCAAGAGTGAACGTCGACATTCTAGGAATCAGCGAACTAAAATGGACTGGAATGCTGTGAATTTTAACTCAGATGACCATTATAATACCTCAGAGGAAATGGAGTAGCCATCATGGTCAGCAAAAGAGTCCAAAATGCAGTACTGGGATGCAATCTCAAAAATGACAGAATGATCTCTGTTTGTTCCAAGGCAAACCATTCAGTATCACAGTAATCCAAGTCTATGCCCCAACCAGTAATGCTGAAGAAGCTGAAGCTGAACGGTTCTATGAAGACCTACAAGACCTTGTAGAACTAACACCCAAAAAAGATGTCCTTTTCATTATAGGGGACTGGAATGCAAAAGTAGGAAGTCAAGAAACACCTGGAATAACAGGCAAATTTGGCCTTGGAATGCAGAATGAAGCAGGGCAAAGACTAATAGAGTTTTGCCAAGAAAATGCACTGGTCATAGCAAAACACCCTCTTCCAACAACACAAGAGAAGATTCTATACGTGGACATCACCAGATGGTCAACACCGAAGTCAGATTGATTGTATTCTTTGCAGCCAAGATGGAGAAGCTCTATACAGTCAGCAAAAACAAGACCGGGAGCTGACTGTGGCTCAGATCATGAACTCCTTATTGCCAAATTCAGACTTAAATTGAAGAAGTAGGGAAAACCACTAGACCATTTAGGTATAACCTAAATCAAATCCGTTATGATTGTACAGTGGAAGTGAGAAATAGATTTAAGGGCCTAGATCTGATAGAGTGCCTGATGAACTATGGAATGAGGTTCGTGCCATTGTACAGGAGACAGGGATCAAGACCATCCCCATGGAAAAGAAATGCAAAAAAGCAAAATGGCTGTCTGGGGAGGCCTTACAAATAGCTGTGAAAAGAAGAGAAGCGAAAAGCAAGGAGAAAAGGAAAGATACAAGCATCTGAATGCAGAGATCGCTGAGAAGGCTTTCTTATCTCTTCTTGCTATTCTTTGGAACTCTGCATTCAGATGCTTATATCTTTCCTTTTTCTCCTTTGCTTTTCGCTTCTCTTCTTTTCACAGCTTTTTGTTAAGCCTCCTCAGACAGCCAATTTTGCTTTTTGCATTTCTTTTCCATGGGATGGTCTTGATCCCTGTCTCCTGTACAATGTCACGAACCTCATTCCATAGTTCATCAGGCACTCTATCTATCAGATCTAGTCCCTTAAATCTATTTCTCACTTCCACTGTATAACCATAAGGGATTTGATTTAAGTCATACCTGAATGGTCTAGCGGTTTTCCCTACTTTCTTCAATTTTAGTCTGAATTTGGCAATAAGGAGTTCATGATCTGAGCCACAGTCAGCTCCCGGTCTTGTTTTTGCTGACTGTATAGAGCTTCTCCATCTTTGGCTGCAAAGAATATAATCACACAAGTCACATACAAAGAACCTGGAATCAGAATATCTTCTGACTCCAGCAAGCATCCAGAGACCTGAGAAAGCAAGCCTTTAGCATGTTGGGGAAACCGAATTCCAAGGTAAAATTCCACACAAGCTATCAATCAATCACGATGGAAAACAGATATTCTAACACTTGCAGTCTCCGCAAACTCACTCCCAGATGACCCTGCTCAGGAGGTACCAAGAACGTGAACAGAGCCCACCTAATCATGAGATAAACGGAGAGAGGACGAGGCAGGCACAAACAGAGGTCTGGAGAACCAGCAGGGCAGCTGGGCGCCAGACTGGGGCAGGCCCAAGGGCTCAGAGGGATTTTTCTCCTTGAAAACCCAGTGAATGAAGCATTAAGCGGATCTAACTGACAGAGCTGCAAGGGAACGTGCGTCATCACGCACTGAGATGGATTATTTTTTAAGTAACCTCTTCCACCCACCCCAATTCTCTTTCAAGTTCTCTGCAAGTCAATGTCATCTTCCCAGCCTTGCTTCCAGGGCCATTCTGTAATGTCCAGAACTGTGCCAGACACAGTCCAGAAACCTCAGGCCCTGTGTTAGACAAAGCTGGGCTTAAATTGTTTCCAGCACCTTCTAGAAGTGGTGGAAGAGAATTAAGCCCAGCTTTGTCTAACCACAGGGCCTGAGTTTCTGGACTGTGTCTGGCACAGTTCTGGACATTACAGAATGGCCCTGGAAGCAAGGCTGGGAAGATGACATTGACTTGCAGAGAACTTGAAAGAGAATTGGGGTGGGTGGAAGAGGTTACTTAAAAAATAATCCATCTCAGTGCGTGATGACGCCACGTTCCCTTGCAGCTCTGTCAGTTAGATCCGCTTAATGCCTTCATTCCACTGGTTTTCAAGGAGAAAAATCCCCTCTGAGCCCTTGGCCTGCCCAGTCTGGCGCCCAGCTGCCCTGCTGGGTTCTCCAGACCTCTGTTTTGTGCCTGCCTCGTCCTCTCTCCGTTTATCTCATGATTAGGGTGGCTCTGTTCACGTTCTTGGGTACCTCCCTGAGCAGGGTCATCTGGGAGTGAGTTTGCGGAGACTGCAAGTGTTAGAATATCTGTTTTCCATCGTGATTGATTGATAGCTTGTGTGGAATTTTACCTTGGAATTCGGTTTCCCCAACATGCTAAAGGCTTGCTTTCTCAGGTCTCTGGATGCTTGCTGAGTCAGAAGATATTCTGATTCCAGGTTCTTTGTATGTGACTTGTGTGATTATATTCTTTGCAGCCAAGATGGAGAAGCTCTATACAGTCAGCAAAAACAAGACCGGGAGCTGACTGTGGCTCAGATCATGAACTCCTTATTGCCAAATTCAGACTAAAATTGAAGAAAGTAGGGAAAACCGCTAGACCATTCAGGTATGACTTAAATCAAATCCTTATGGTTATACAGTGGAAGTGAGAAATAGATTTAAGGGACTAGATCTGATAGATAGAGTGCCTGATGAACTATGGAATGAGGTTCGTGACATTGTACAGGAGA
>NW_017194317.1:0-9396 GCF_001704415.2 Capra hircus
CGCTTTGGTGGCCTCAGGAAAGGCCAGTCCCCATGCAAGTTGCTCGGGGCCTCTCGGGATTCCTCTCCCGTCGAAGCCGGGGCCTAAGTCGTTGTGTGGAGTCCGGTGCCGGAACCTGAGGATTCCTGTCCAGTGCTGACAGGGACCTTGGGGTACTTCTGGAGTCTCCCCAGGGGAGTCAGTACTCGTCTCGAGTGGGGGCATGCACGTGCGCTTTCCTCCGAGCTCTTAGCCAGCAGTGATACGCTTCCCTTCCCGTGGATCAAGGGATCAGTGCCTTTCCCTAGAGGCTTTCCCACGAGCCTTTCCCACGAGGCTTTCCCACGGGCCTTTCCACAGTGCTGTCCCACGTGCCACCGTGGTGAGAGTCGGTCCTCGGCTTGAAAGTCGAGGCATTGCAGGGAAAACAGGTTTCCCTGGAATGGACAGAGACATCTGGCTGACTCTGGGAATGGTGGCACGAACCTGGATTTCCTCTCGCCTTTCCTGTGGAGAGCGCCTCCTCTTGAGATGCGACGGGAACGCCGGGAATTCTTTCCCGACCACGCAGGAAAGGATCCCTCCTCTCGATCTGGGAGGCGGAAACGGGGCTCCTCTAGATGTGAGTGGGGACTCTCGTGCTTCCTCTCCACTGGAGACGGTATGTCGGGGAGCTTCTTGAGTTGCAGCAAGGATGTGAAGGACCCTTTGGAAGTTCCCACAGGTTAGGTGTGATTAGCCTGGATATGGCTCAGCAGAAATGGGCCTCATCTCGCCTGGAGGGAAGAACCACCTGGATTTCTCCAGTTGAGGCAGGTGCTCACAACATACGACCGGGACATCAGGGGCCTGCTCTGGTGGTCTCAGGAAAGACCAGTCCCCATGCGAATTGCTCGGGGGCCTCTCGGGATTCCTCTCCCGTCGATGCCGGGGCCTAAGACCTTGTGTGGAGATGGTGCCAGAACCTGAGGATTCCTCTCAGTGCTGACATGGATCTTGGGATACTTCTGGAGTCTCCCCAGGGGAGTCAGCCCTTGTCTCGAGTGGGGCATGCACGTGCGCTTTCCTCCCGAGATGTAGCAGCAGTGTCGTGCTTCCCTTCGCGTGGATAAATGGATCTGTGGCTTTCCCTCGAGGCTTTCCCAAGAGGATTTCCCACGAGGCTTTCCCACAGGGCTATCCCACGTGCCACCGTGGTTTGAGTCGATCCTCGCCGTGAAATTCGAGGCAGTGCAGGGAAAACAGTTTCCTCTGGAATGGACTGAGACATCTGGGTGACTCTGTGAATGGTGGCTTGACCCTGGAGTTCCTCTCGCCTTTCCTGTGGAGAGCGCTTCCCTTGAAATGCGAGCGGAATTGCGGGTGTATTATTTCCTGACCAAGCAGGGAAAGGATCCCTCATCTCGAGCTTCGATACCAAAACGGCGTCTCCTCTGGATGTGGGCGGGACCCTCGTGCTTCCTCTCGAGTGGAGACGGGTATGTCGGGGAACTTCTTGAGTGCAGCAAGGACCCTTTTGAATTTCCAGAATTTAGGTGTGATGAGCCTCCTGACGCCTCAGAGGAAATGGGCCTTATCTCGCCTGGAGGGGGAGAACCTCCTGGATTTTCTAGAGTTGGGCAGGGTCTCTCGAGTTACGACAGGGGACCTCAGGGACCCGCTCTGGTGGCCTCAGTAAAGGCCAGTGCCATGGGAGTTGCAAGGGCGCCTTTCGGGATTCCTCTCCGGTCGATGTCGGGGCCTAAGACCTTTTGTGGAGTCGAGGCTGGAACCTGAGGATTCCTCTTCAGTGCTGACATGGATCTTGGCTTACTTCTGGAGTTTCCCCTGGGGAGTCTGTGCTCATCTCATGTGGGGGCATGCACATGAGCTCTCCTCAGGAACTGTAGCAGCAGTGTCACACTTTCCGTCGCGTGGATCAAGGGATCTGTGGCTTTCCCTCGAGGCTTTCCGACGAGGCTTTCCCACAGGGCTGACCCACGTTCCATGGTGTAGTGAGTGGATCCTCGGCGTGAAAGTAGAGTCAGTGCAGGGAAAGCAAGTTCCTCTGGAATGGACTGACATCTCGGGGTCCCTTGGAATTGTGGCACGACACTGGGGTTTTCTCTCGCTTTTCCTGTTGAGAGCGCTTCCTCTTGAGTTGCGACGGGAAAGCCGGGAATTCTTTCCAGACGAAGCTGGAAAAGAATCCGTCATCTAGAGCTACGAGGTGGAAGCCAGGCTCCTCTGGATGTGGGCGGGACTCTCGTGCTTCCTCTCGAGTGGAGACGGGTATGTCGGGGAACTTCTTGAGTTGCAGCAAGTGTGGGAAGGACCCTTTGGAAGTTCCAGAGGTTAGGTGTGTTTAGCCTCAAGACGCCTCAGCGGAAATGGGCCTCATCTCGCCTGAATGGGAGAACCTCCTGGATTTTCTCGAGTTGTGGCAGGTGCTATTGAGTTACGACAGGGACCTCAGGGACCCGCTCTGGTGCCTCAAGAAAGGCCAGTCGCCATGCGAGTTGCTAGGGGTCCTCTCAGGATTCCTCTCCCGTCGATGCCAGGGCCTAAGACCTTTTGTGGAGTTGTGTTCAGAACCTGAGGATTCCTCTCCAGGGCTGACTTGCATCTAGGGGTACTTCTGGAGTCTGCCCTGGGGAGTCAGTCCTCGGCTCGAGTGGGGTCATGCACGTGCGCTTTCCTTCCGAGAGGTAGCAGCAGTGTAACGCTTCCATTCGCATGGATCAAAGGATCTGTGGCTTTCCCTCGAGGCTTTCCCGAGGCTTTCCAACAGGGTGTCCCACGTGCCACCGTAGTGTGAGTCAATCCTCCGCGTGAATGTCGAGGCAGTGCAGGGAAAGCAAGTTCCTCTGGAATGGACTGACATCTCGGGGTCCCTTGGAATTGTGGCACGACACTGGGGTTTCTCTCGCTTTTCCTGTTGAGAGCGCTTCCTCTTGAGTTGCGACGGGAAAGCCGGGAATTCTTTCCAGACGAAGCTGGAAAAGAATCCGTCATCTAGAGCTACGAGGTGGAAGCCAGGCTCCTCTGGATGTGGGCGGGACTCTCGTGCTTCCTCTCGAGTGGAGACGGGTATGTCGGGGAACTTCTTGAGTTGCAGCAAGTGTGGGAAGGACCCTTTGGAAGTTCCAGAGGTTAGGTGTGTTTAGCCTCAAGACGCCTCAGCGGAAATGGGCCTCATCTCGCCTGAATGGGAGAACCTCCTGGATTTTCTCGAGTTGTGGCAGGTGCTATTGAGTTACGACAGGGACCTCAGGGACCCGCTCTGGTTGCCTCAAGAAAGGCCAGTCGCCATGCGAGTTGCTAGGGGTCCTCTCAGGATTCCTCTCCCGTCGATGCCAGGGCCTAAGACCTTTTGTGGAGTTGTGTTCAGAACCTGAGGATTCCTCTCCAGGGCTGACTTGCATCTAGGGGTACTTCTGGAGTCTGCCCTGGGGAGTCAGTCCTCGGCTCGAGTGGGGTCATGCACGTGCGCTTTCCTTCCGAGAGGTAGCAGCAGTGTAACGCTTCCATTCGCATGGATCAAAGGATCTGTGGCTTTCCCTCGAGGCTTTCCCACGAGGCTTTCCAACAGGGGTGTCCCACGTGCCACCGTAGTGTGAGTCAATCCTCCGCGTGAATGTCGAGGCAGTGCAGGGAAAACAGGTTTCCCTGTAATGGACTGAGACATCTGGGGGACTCTTGGAATGGTGGCACGACCCTGGAGTTCCTCTCGCCTTTCCTGTTGAGAGCGCCTCCTCTTGAGATGCGGCGGGAACGGCGGGAATCCTTTCCGATGAAGTAGGGAAAGGATCCCTCATTTTGACCTACGAGGCGGAAATGGGGCTCCTCTGGATTGTGGCGGGACCCCCGTGCTTCCTCTCGAGTGAAGACGGGTTTGTTGGGGAACTTCTTGAGTTTGCAGCAAGGGTTGAAGGACCCTTTGGAAAGTTCCACAGGTTAGGTGTGATAGCCTCGAGACACCTCAGCGGAAATGGGCCTCATCTCGCCTGGAGGGAGAACCTCCTGGATTTTACCGAGTTGTGGTAGGTTGCTCTCGAGTTACGACGGGGACCTCAGGGACTCGCTCTGGTGGCCTCAGGAAAGGCCAGTCCCATGCGAGTTACCATGGGGCCTATAGGGATTCCTCTCCCATCGATGCCGTGCCTAAGACCTTGTGTGGAGTCGGGGCCAGACCCTGAGGATGCCTCTCCAGTGCGACATGAATCTTTCCATACTTCTGGAGTCTCACCAGGGGGAAGTCAGTCCTCATCTCGTGTGGGGGCATGCACCTGCGATTTCCTCACAAGCTGTAGCAGCAGTGTCACGCTTGCCGATATGTGGTTCAAGGGATCAGTCGCTTTGCATCGAGGCTTTCCCACGAGGCTTTCGAACAGGGCTGTCCCACATGTCACGGTGGTGTGAGTCTATCCTCGGCGTGAACGTCGAGGCAGTGAAGGGAAAGCAGGTTCTTCTGGAATGGACGGAGACATCTGGGGACTCTTGGAATGCTGGCAAGGCCCTGGAGTTCCTCTCGCCTTTCCTGTGGAGAGTGCCTCCTCTTGAGATGCGACGGGAAGCCGGGAATTCTTTCCCGACGACGAAGGGAAAGGATCCCTCTTCTCGAGCTACGAGGCGGAAACGGGGCTCCGCTGATGTGGGTGGGACCCTCGTCCTTCCTCTCGAGTGGAGATGGTATGTCGGAGAACTTCTTGACTTGCAGCAAGGGTGTGAAGGACCCTTTCGAAGTTCCAGAGTTAGTTGTGATTAGCCTCGAGACGCCTCAGCGGAAAATGGGCCTCATCTCGCCTGGAGGGGGAGAACCTCCTGGATTTTCTCGAGTTGCAGCTTCCTCTCGAAGTAGGCCCATGTCCCCTTGGGGAGGGTGTCATGCCTCTTTCTCCTCACTGCCAAAGGGTGGAGCCAAGCTCGCTCTGTCAGAGGTACAAAAACAGCAATTGAATGGATTTTCAAGCTCTTGTTAGGCTGCACCCTTTCAGGGCCCACTTTACTGAAACAGGTGCTCTGTGTCCCCTGGTTGGGTATGGCAGGTTCACAAACAGGTTGAGATCCTGTCCAAGCCAAGAATTTTCCTGAAAGACCTAGGCTCACTAGAGCTCTCCTCCGGAGCAAAGGGATAGAGGAGATGTATGGAGGAGTCTTTACCTTTCCCTGTGAGTGTGGGGCTACTCCTACGGCCCCAGGCTCAGAGATAACTGCCTCTAAGAAAGGAATGGCAAGAAGCGCTATTCTTGGAGGTTGGACAGGGAGTTCGCAGCATGTGGGGAAAGAAAGACTTCTTCGGGGAAGAAGAGGCAACCACCGGGGTGTGTTTGCAAGCCTCTATTTGGAAGGAACAGGTTTGCTTATACAACTCAAGACCTCCAGATCTGCTCAGAGGACTGAAGTTCCAGAGACAGGGCCATGTACCTCCCCTTCCCTTTGAGATCCTTGCAAAGACATTCTAGCAGATCGTGGGAGTGCCCATGAAGAAGCAAGCAGCGGGAGTGTGCTTGACATCACTGGCTGCCTACCTGGGCTCAGCTCCTCAAGGGCCTTTCTCTCCTGGTAGCCCTATGTCCCCTTTTGGAGAGGGTGGTGCCCTCTTCCCTCCACACTGCCAAAGGGTGGAGGTGGAGCAAACTCGTTCTCTCTGAGGTAAAAAAAAAAAAGACAAATTGGATGGATTTTTAAGCTCTTGCTATGCTGCACCCCTCCAGGACCCACTCGAGCAAAACAGGTGCCCTGTGGCCCCTAGGTCGGGTATGCAGGTTCACACACCGGGTGTGATCCGTCAAAGCCAAGAATTTTCCTGACAGACCTAGGCTCACTAGAGCTCTCCTCCAGAGGAAAGGGGACAAAAAAGACGTGTGTGTGGAGGTGGCTCTGCCTTTCCAGGTCCAATCTCAGGGATAACTGCCCCTAAGAAAGGAACTGCTGCTGCTGCTGCTGTTAAGTTGCTTCAGTCGTGTTCAACTCTGTGCGACGCCATAGACGGTAGCCACTAGGCTCCCCCGTCCCTGGGATTCTCCAGGCAAGAACAGTAAGTGGGTTGCCATTGCCTTCTCCAATGCATGAAAGTGAAAATGAAAGTGCAGTCGCTCAGTCGTGTCCGACCCTCAGCGACCCCACGGACTGCAGCCTACCAGGCTTCTCCGTCCATAGGATTTTCTGAAAGGAACTGCAAGAAGCGCTTTTCCAGGAGGCTGGGAAAGGGAGTTCGCAGGATGTGGGGAAGAGAGCCTCCTTCGGGGAAGAATAGGCGGCCACTTGTTTTGTGTTGCAAACCTCTATTTGGAAGGAACAGGTTAGCTTATACAAAGGGAGACCTCCAGATCTGCTCAGAGGACCGAAGTTGCAGAGGCAGGTCGGTGTATTTTCCCTTCACTTTGCGATCCTTGCAAAGACATTCCTTGCTGATAGATGATTCAGCAAGGGCCTTTGAGACTGTTGTTTTCTTTCCTAGGTTCAAAGATTCCTTCAGTTCCTAATATAGATATCCTAGAAATTATGTGACATCCGTGAAAATCTGATATGTCCTGGTCAAATGCTGTCAGTTATAATTCCAGTTATCATATTAAAGCATTTCAAGTCGCAGCAGTGACCAGATTACATTGTCAATTTCTATTTAATCAGGTTTTAACCATGTCCTCTATGGTTTCACACTGATGCCTTTGCAGAAATACTGCTACTTCAAGATATATCGAATATACTTTTTTTAAGCTTACTGATAATTTGTTTGTTTGTTTGTTTGTCTTCTGGTAAGCTGGTACCAGATGGAATTTAGTCTCCTCTCTAGGTTAAGAGCACAAAGTTTTCTTAGAATGCAATTTTTGATAACAGACTATGGATTTCTTTACCTTTCATTGATTTATAATTGTTTTCATCATCTGTTTTTTTACTTCGGTAAAGTAAATAAGCCTTATTTAAGATTTTGGTACATGTAGGATGGACTAAGCTTTCCCCACTCTTGCAAGTTCCCTTAACCCTTCAGATTCTTCTTGTGGGACCAAGATCTCCCTTTCCTCCAGAGGGACAATCCAAGCTTTTTATTAGTTGATCTGCCCCTGACATCAGAGTCATTTGAGCATGAGTTGGCCTATAATTTAGGCATGAAACTATGACTACATAAAGAAAAGGTGACTTTATGATTCAGGGATGGCCATGATATGCCTTGCACTTCAGAGAAAATGGGTTAAAATGATTTTTTTTTCTTCAAAACTGCACAGCCAGTTCTTTCAGCATATGCAATTGAAAACACCTAGTCATTAGGTCAGTTTTCATTCCAATCCCAAAGAAAGGCAATGACAAAGAATATTCAAGCTGCTGCACAATTGCACTCATCTCACACACTAGTAAAGTAATGCTCAAAATTCTCCAAGTTCACATGAACTGTGAACTTCCAAATGTTCAAGAGGGATTTAAAAAAATGCAGAGAAACCAGAGATCAAACTGCCAACATCCACTGGATCATTGAAAAAGCAAGAGAGTTCCAGAAAAAAAGACATCTATTTCTGCTTTATTGACTATGCCAAAGCCTTTGACTGTGTGGATCACAATAAACTGGAAAAATTCTGAAAGAGATGGGAATACCAGACACCTGACCTGTCTCTTGAGAAACCTGTATGCAGGTCAGGAAGAAACAGTTCGAACTGGACATGGAACAACAGACTGGTTCTAAATAGGAAAAGGAATATGTCAAGGCTGTATATTGTCACCCTGCTTATTTAACTTATACGCAGAGTACATCATGAGAAACACTGGGCTGGAGGAAGCACACGCTGGAATCCAGATTGCTGGGAGAAATATCAAGATTCTCAGATATGCAGACGACACCACCCTTATGGCAGAAAGTGTATAAGAACTAAAGAGTCTCCTGATGAAAGTGAAAGAGGAGAGTGAAAAAGTTAGCTTAAAGCTCAGCATTCAGAAAACTAAAATCATTGCATCCAGTCTCATCACTTCATGGCAAATAGATGGAAAACATTGGAAACAGCAGCAGACTATTTTGGGGGCTTGGAAATCACTGCAGGTGATGGCTGCTCCATGAACTTAAAACATATTTATGACTTGCGAAGAAAAGTGATGACCAAACTAGACAGCATATTAAAAAAGCCGAGACGTTGCTTTGCCAACAAAGATCCATCCAGTCAAGGCTATGGTTTTCCATATGTCATGGATGATATGAAAGATGTACTATAAAGAAAGTGACAGCTTGAAAATTGGATGCTTTTGAACTGTGGTGTTGGAGAAGATGCTTGTAGGTCGCTTAGACTACAAGGAGACGCAACCACTCCATCCTAAAGGAAATCAGGTCTGAATATACATTGGAAGGACTAATACTGAAACCTGAAACTCCAATACTGTGGCCATTTGATGTGAAGAGCTGACTCACTTGGAAGTTGCCTTGATTTGCCTGTGAGTGTGGGAGCCCTCCCTGGGCAAAGGGCCTCAGGGGTCATTGCCACTGAATCACGACCTCCAAGCAAGCGCATTCCAGCTGTGTGACATTCAGGAAGCAGGAGACTGGGAAAACTATCTTCCTTAGAGGAAGGAAAGTCATCCACAGAGAGTGTGTTTTCAGGGCCTCTCTTTGCAGCAAGTGTTTTGCTTCTCAGACATCAGAGCTGCAGGCCTTGCTCTGAGGGCCTCAATTGCAGAGTCAGGGCTGTGTGTCTCACTGCACTTTCCAAGCATTGCAGACACATTCCTCGGTTGGAGCAGTGCTTCCATGAGAAAGAAGCCTCGGAGTGGTCTGAGCGGGGCTGAGTGCCATGCTAGGGTCACCTAGTCGAGGGCACCTTGCACATCCAATGGGCCCCAGGCGAAGTAGCTATGGACTGACCCTTCGGTTGAGATATCCCAAAGCAGGGAACAAAGCTAGCTCTGTCAGAAGGAGGGAAAACAGCAATGGGATGGATTTCAAGCAGTTGCTAGTCACACCACGTTAGGGCTCCCGGAAAGAAATGCAAATTTTGGCCTCTAGGCCCAGTATCCAGATGTGTGCACAGGATATTTTCCCCACAGGATCAAGAATGTTCCAACAGACCTAAGCTCACTAGCTCTCTCCTGCAGAGGAAATGAAATATTGTTGCTGAGCCACGAAAAGATGCTGGGATCTTGGCTTATGGAGGAGAAGAATTCAATCCAGGGCCCAAGACGAGGCTGATTGCTCAGAGCTTTTGTGCAATAGAGTTTTATTAAAGTATAAAGGAGATAGAGAAAGCTTCTGACAGAGACATCACAAGGGGCAGAAAGCGTACCCCTTGCTAGTGTTGGTAATGGAGTTATATACTCTCCAATAAGTTATGACAACGAACAAAAGAATGTCTGGAGTTGTAAAGACTCACATAGACCTACTCCCATAATTACATTTTAAGATAACAGGATTAGCCAGAAGGTTTTTTCCAGAGACCGTCCTCAAGAAGGATGCATGATGTT
>NW_017194318.1:0-9395 GCF_001704415.2 Capra hircus
CCTGAGGTTTCTCAGGCAGTGATGACATGGATATTGGGGTTCTTCTGGAGTCTCACCTGGAGAGTCAATCCTCCTCTCAAGTGAGGGCACGCACGTGTGCTTTCCTCCGACGAGCTGTAGCAGCAGGGTCACGCTTCCCGTCGTGTGGATCAAGGTATCTGTGGCTTTCCCTGGAGGCTTTCCCACGAGGCTTTCTCACAGGGCTTTCCCTCGTGCCACCGTGGTGTGAGTTGATCCTCAGCGTGAAAGTCGAGGCAGTGCAGGGAAAACAGGTTCCCTCTGAATTGGACTGATGCTGGGAGCCAGTATGAGGACTCCCGCCCGTGATAACGTCATGAGGAAGAAAGCTGACATAGGCATGGTGTGTTCAGACTTCAGGGACCCTCTGGAAGTTCCTACGCACGTACCCCAACAAAAATCTGCCGGCTTTTTTGCTCTGCTTTTCCACTCTTCTGACATTTTCTGGAAAAAGTCAATTCAGGGCTTTAGTCTTCTGCATTTGAAAGAGTGTTTCAATCCAAAAACCCTCTGAATGCTTTCTAGCCTGCCTGCAGGACTCGTACAGCTGGGCATGTGATTGTTTGAGGCCCTCCTTTCCCCCAGGAGGCACAGGAAGCTTAAAACATCCTAGGAATGTAGGGGCATCCGAGGAGTCAAAATCTTTATAATAGGACTGATTAAAAGTTTCATTTTTTGGGTCAATGCTTGCTGCTAAATTTTCATATCCTTTATTTTTAGATAGAGTTGGTATATTAAAAAAAACAAGTAGTTAGACCTGGTATTAGCAACATTAGATCTTTGAGTTAAGTACCTTCTTTGTTATAAACCCACTGCACCTTTGTTCTATAGAGATGTAACTTTAATGCTTTAAGGAAATGCAGATTAAAGAAAAACACTTCAGAGGAAACAAAATTAACATTCATTAAGGAAGAGGCCAAAAAGTGTTTAACAAGCCTCTTGGCCAGAAGATAATGTAAATCACCAGAGACCTTTTGTATACAAAATGATGTACAGAAAGAGTCTGGGGTGGCGAACGCTACATAATTTTGTGTTACCCATTGAACTCCATGTTTTATCAAAAGTATAAAAGGCTTTATGAACAATAAAGGATGGGGCCAGTTTCTCGGACCAGTTTCTCGAACTAGGTCTCTCGGCCTGGTTTCTTGGGACTCAGGCTCCCCCCCGTGTCTTTTTCTCTCTTTCTTCTTCTCTCCCTTTCCTTCTCTCTGCTTTTTACTTTAACTTCAGGCTGAATCTCCACCAGGGGCGCGGAGGCTCGCCAGGTCTACTTACTTGCCTGGCTGTTAAGACCTGCACAAAAGGGAGCTTAAGGCGAGGCACCCTTAGATATTCAAGCAGGGGCTGGTGGCCCAACGTAGATGGTGAAAATTCCTTGTCTGGAATTTTATTGGTCTTCCACGTAAACCAAGCTATTCAGCCCCTTTTCCTCCAGTTAATCTTCTTACTACACTATAATTTCTTAATGTAATCTTACATTAATAAATAAAAAAGACTTTCCACGACAACGCCGTCCATCCGTCGAATTCCCTGGATCGAGCGGGGCTGGACCCCGGCAGACTGAGATATCTGGGGGACTCTTGGAATGGTGGCACGACCCTGGAGTTCCTCCGCCTTTTCCTGTGGAGAGCGCCTCCTCATGAGATGCGACGGGAACACCGGGAATTCTTTCCCCGAACATGCAGGGAAAGGATACCTGACCTCGAGGTATGAGGCGGAAACGGGGCTCCTCTGGATGTGGGCGGGATTCTCGTGCTTCCTCTCGAGTGGAGTCAGGTATGTCGGAGAACTTCTTGAGTTGCAGCAAGGGTGTGAAGGACCCTTTGGAAGTTCCAGATGTTAGGTATGGTTAGACTCGAGACGCCTCAGAGGAAAAGGGCCTCATCTCGCCTGGAGGGGAGAACGTCCTGGATTTTCTCGAGTTGCGGCAGGTGCTCTTGACTTACTACGGGGACCTCAGGGACCCGCTCTGGTGGCCTCAGGAAAGGCCAGTCCCCATGCAAGTTGCTCGGGGGCCTCTCGGGATTCCTCTCCCGTCGATGCCGGGGGCCTAAGACCCTGTGTGGAGTCGGTGCCGGAACCTGAGGTTTCCTCTCCAGTGCTGACATGGATCTTGGGGTACCTCCGGAGTCTCCCCAGGGGAGTCAGTCCTCGTTTCAAGTAGGGGCATGCACGTGTGCTTTCCTCCCGAATTGCAGCAGCAGTGTCACGCTTCCCTTCCCGTGGATCAAGGAATCAGTGGCTTTCCCTCGGGGCTTTCCCATGAGGCTTTCCCACGAGGCTTTCCCACAGGGCTGTCCCACGTGCCACCGTGGTGTGAGTCGATCCTCGGCTTGAAAGTTGAGGCAGTGCAGGGAAAACAGGTTTCCCTGCAATGGACTGAGACATCTGGGGGACTCTGGGAATGGTGGCACCACCCTGGAGTTCCTCTCGCCTTTCCTGTGGAGAGCACCTCTTTTTGAGATGCGACGGGAACGCCGGGAATTCTTTCCCGACCACGCAGGGAACGGATCCCTGCTCTCGAGCTAGGAGGCGGAAACGGGGCTCCTCTGGATGTGGGCGGGACTCTCGTGCTTCCTCTCGAGTGGAGATGGGTTTCTCTGGGAACTTCTTAAGTTGCAGCAGGGGTGTGAAGGACCCTTTGGAAGTTCCAGAGTTTCGGTGTGATTAGCCTCGAGACGCCTCAGTGGAAATGGGCCTCATCTCGCCTGGAGGGGAGAACCTCCTGAATTTTTTCGAGTTGGGGCAGGTGCTCGCGACTTACGACAGGGACCTAAGGGACCCGCTCTGTTGGCCTCAGGAAAGGCCAGTCCCCATGCGAGTTGCTCGGGGGCCTCTCGGGATTCCTCTCCCGTCGATGCCGGGGCCTAAGTCCTTGTGTGGAGTTGGTGCCGTACCTGAGGATTCCTCTCCAGTGCTGACATGGATCTTGGGGTACTTCTGGAGTCTCCCCAGGGGAGTCAGTCCTCGTCTCGAGTGGGGGCATGCACGTGCGCTTTCCTCCCGAGCTGTAGCAGAAGTGTCACGCTTCCCTTCGCGTGGAAAAGTGATCTGTGGGTTTCCCTCAAGGCTTTTCCACGAGGCTTTCCCACAGGGCTGTCCCACGTGCCACCGTGGTGTGAGGCGATCCTCGCCTTGAAATTCGAGGCAGTGCAGGGAAAACACCTTTCCCTGGAATGGACTGAGACATCTGGGGGACTCTGGGAATGGTGGCACGACCCTGTAGTTCCTCTCGCCTTTCCTGTGGAGAGCGCCTCCTCTTGAGATGCGACGGGAAAGCCGGGAATTCTTTCCCTATCACGCAGGGAAAGGATTCCTCCTCTCGAGCTATGAGGCGGAAATGGGGCTCCTCTGGATGTGGGCGGGACTTTCGTGCTTCCTCTCGATAGGAGCTGGGTATGTAGGGGAACTTCTTGAGTTGCAGCAAGGGTGTGAAGGACCCTTTGGAAGTTCCAGAGTTTAGGTGTGATTAGCCTCATGATGCCTCAGCGGAAACGGGCCTCATCTCGCCAGAAGGGCAGAACCTCCTGGATTTTCTCGAGTTGCAGCAGGTGCTCTCGACTTACGACAGGGACCTCAGGGACCCGCTCTGGTGGCCTCAGTAAAGGCCAGACCCCATGCGAGTAGCTTGAGGGCCTGTCAGGATTCCTCTCCCCTCGATACCGAGGCCTACGATTTTGTGTGGAGTCGGTACTGGAACCTGAGGATTCCTCTCCAGTGCTGACATGGATCTTGGGGAACTTCTGGAGTCGCCCCAGGGGAGTGAGTCCTCCTCTCTATTGGGGTATGCACGTGCTTTTTTCTTCCGAGATGCAGCAGCAGTGTCACTCTTCCCTTCGAGTGGATCAAGGGATCTGTGGCTTTCCCTGGAGGCTTTCCCACGAGGCTTTCCCACAAGGCTATCCCACACGGCTGTTCCACCTGCCACGGTGGTGTGAGTCGTTCCTCGGCTTGAAAGTCGAGGCAGTGTAGGGAATACAGGTTTCCCTGGAATGGACTGAGACATCTGGTGGAGTATGGGAATGGTGACACGACGGTGGAGTTCGTCTCGCCTTTCCTGTGGAGAGGGCCTGCTCTGGAGATGCGACGGGAACGACGGGAATTCTTTCGCCAACACGCAGATAAAGGATCCCTCCTCTCGAGCTATGAGGCAGAAACCGGGCTCCTCTGGATGTGAGAGGGACTCTCGTGCTTGCTCCCGAGTAGAGACGGTAATGTCGGGGAACTTCTTGAGTTGCAGCAAGGGTGTGAAGGACCCTTTTGGAAGTTCCAGAGGTTAGGTGTGATTAGCCTCTAGATGCCTCAGTGGAAATGGGCCTCATCTCGCCTGGAGGGGAGAACCTCCTGGATGTTCTCAAGTTGCGACAGGTGCTCTCGACTTATGACGGGGACCTCAGGGACCCGCTCTGGTGGCCTCAGGAAAGGCCAGGCCCCATGAGAGTTGCTCGGGGGCCTCTCGGTATTCCTCTCCCGTCGATGCCGGGGCCTAAGACCTTGTGTGCCAGAACGTGAGGATTACTCTCCAGTGTTGACATGGAACTTGGGGTACTTCTGGAGTCCTCCCAGGGGTGTTAGTCGTCGTCTTGAATGGGGGCATGCACGTGCGCTTTCCTCCCGAGCTGCAGCAGCAGTGTCAGGCTTCCCTTCGCGTGGATCAAGGGATCTGTGGCTTTCCCTCGAGGCTTTCCCACGAGGCTTTCCCACAGGGCTGTCCCACGTGCCACCGTGGTGTGAGTCGATCCTCGGCTTGAAAGTCGAGGCAGTTCAGGGAAAACAGGTTTCCCTGGAATGGACTGAGACATCTGGGGGACTCTGGGAATGTGGCACGATCCTGGAGTTCCTCTTGCCTTTCCTGTTGAGAGCGCCTCCTCTTGAGATGCGACAGGAAGGCCGGGAATTCTTTCCCGACCACGCAGGGAAAGGATCCCTCCTCTCGAGCAAGGAGGCGGAAACGGGGATTCTCTGGATGAGGGCGGGACTCTCGTGATTCCTCTCGAGTGGAGACGGGTATGTCGGGGAATTTCTTGAGTTGCAGCAAGGGTATGAAGGACCCTTTGTAAGTTCCAGAGGTTAGGTGTGATTAGCCTCGAGACGCCACAGCGGAAATGGGCCTCATCTCGCCTGGAGGGGAGAACCTCCTGGATTTTCTCGAGTTGTGGCAGGTGCTCTCAACATATGACGGAGACCTCAGGAACCCGCTATGGTGGCCTCAGGAAAGGACAGTCCCCATGCGAGTAGCTCGGGGGCCTCACGGGATTGCTCTGCCGTCGATGCCAGGGCCTAAGACCTTGTGTGGAGTTGGTGCTGGAACCTGAGGATTTCTCTCCAGTGCTGACATGGATCTTGGGGTACTTCTGGAGTCTCCCCTGGGAGTCAGTCCTCGTCTCGAGTGGAGCCATGCACGTGCGATTTCCTCCCGAGCTTTAGCAGCAGTGTCGTGCTTCCCTTCGCGTGGATCAAGGGATCAGGGGCTTTCCCTCGAGGCTTTCCCACGAGGCTTTCCCAGGAGGCTTTCCCACAGGGCTGTCCCACGTGCCAACGTGGTGTGAGTCGATCTTCGGCTTGAAAGTAGAGGCAGTGCAGGGAAAACAGTTTTCCCAGGAATAGACTGAGACATCTGGGGTCTCTGGGAATGGTCGAACTACCCTGGAGTTGCTCTCGCCTTTTCTGTGGAGAGCGCCTCCTCTAGATATGCGACGGAAATGCCGGGAATTCTTTCCCAACCACGCAGGGAAAGGATCCCTCCTCTCGAGCAATGAGGCGGAAACGGGGCTCCTCTGGATGTGGGCGGGACTCTCGTGCTTCCTCTCGAGTGAAGACGGGAATGTCGGGGATTTTCTTGAGTTGCAGCAAGGGTGTGAAGGACCCTTTGGAAGTTCCAGAGGTTAGGTGTGATTAGCCCCTAGACGCCTCAGCAAAATGGGCCTCATCTCGCCTGGAAGGTAGCACCTCCTGGATGTTCTCGAGTTGCGGCAGGTGCTCTCGACTTACGACTGGGACTTCAGGGTCCCGCTCTGGTGGCCTCAGGAAAGGCCAGTCCCCATGCGAGTTGCTCGGGGGCCTCTCAGGATTCCTCTCCCGTCGATTCCAGGGCCTAAGATCTTGTGTGGAGTGGGTGCCCCAACCTGAGGATTCCTCTCCAGTGCTGAAGTGGATCTTGGGGTACTTCTGGAGTCTCCCCAGGGAATCAGTCCTCGTCTCGAGGGGGGGCATGCACGTGCGCTTTCCTCCCGAGGTGTAGCAGCAGCGTCGCGCTTCCATTCGCGTGTATCAAGGGATCTGTGGCTTTCCCTCGAGGCTTTCCCACGAGGCTTTCCCAAGAGCCTTGCCCACGAGGCTTTCCCACAGGGCTGTCCTACGTTGCACCCTGGTGTGTGTCGATCCTCGGCTTGAAAGTCGAGGCAGTGCAGAGAAAACAGGTTTCCCTGGAATGGACGCAGACATCTGGGGGAGTCTGGGAATGGTGGCACGACCCTGGAGTTTCTCTCGGCTTTCCTGTGGAGAGCGCCTCCTCTTGAGATGCGACGGGAACGCCGGGAATTCTTTCCCGACCACACAGGGAAAGGATCCCTCCTCTCGAGCTAGGAGACGGAAACGAGGCTCCTCTTGATGTGGCCGGGACTCTCTTGCTTCCTCTCGAGTGGAGTCGGGTATGTCGGGGAACTTCCTGAGTTGCAGCAAGGGTGTGAAGGACCCTTTGGAAGTTCCAGAGGTTAGGTGTGATTAGCCTGGAGACGCCTCAGCGGAAATGGGCCTCATCTAGCCTGGAGGGGAGAACCTCCTGGATTTTCTCGAGTTGCGGCAGGTGCTCTCGACTTACGATCGGGACCTCAGGGACCCGCTCTGGTGGCCTCAGGAAAGGCCAGTCCCCATGCGAGTTGCTCGGGGGCCTCTCGGGGTATCTTGGGTTTCCTCTCCCGTCGATGCTGGGGCCTAAGACCTTCTGCGGAGTCAGTGCCAGAACCTGAGGATTCCTCTCCAGTGCTGACATGGATCTTGGGGTACTTCTGGAGTCTCCCCAGGGGAGTCAGTCCTCGTCTCGAGTGGGGGCATGCACGTGCACTTTCCTCCCCAGCTGTTGCAGCAGTGTCACGATTCCCTTCGCGTGGATCAAGGGATCTGTGGCTTTCCCTTGAGGCTTTCCCACGAGGCATTCCCACAGGGCTGTCCCACGTGCCACCGTGGTGTGAGTCGATCCTTGGCGTGAATGTCGAGGCAGTGCAGGGAAAACAGGTTTCCCTGGAATGGACTGAGACATCTGGGGTTCTCTGGGAATGGTGGCACGACCCTGGAGTTCCTCTCGCCTTTCCTGTGGAGAGTGCCTCCTCTTGAGATGCGACAGGAACGTCGGGAATTCTTACCCGACCACGCAGGGAAAGGATCCCTTGTTTCGAGCCAGGAGGCAGAAACGGGGCTCCTCTGGATGTGGGCGTGACTCTCGTGCTTCTTCTTGTTTGGAGACTGGTATGTCCGGGAACTTCTTGAGTTGCAGCAAGGGTGTGAAGAACCGTTTGGAAGTTCCAGAGGTTAGGTGTGATTAGCCTCGAGACGCCTCAGCGGAAATGGGCCTCAACTCGCCTGGAGGGGAGAACCTCGTGGATTTTCGCGAGTTGCGACAGGTATTCTCGACTTACGACGGGGACCTTAGGGACCCGCTCTTGTGGCCTCAGGAAAGGCCAGTCCCCATACAAGTAGCTCGACGGCCTCTCGGGATTCCTCTTCTGACGATGTCGGGGCCTAAGACCTTGTGTGGATTCGGTGCCGGAACCTGAGGATTCCTCTCCAGTACTGACATGGATCTTGGGGTACTTCTGGAGAATGCCCAGGAGACTCAGTCCTCGTCGAGTGGGGGCATGCACGTGCGCTTTCCTCCCGAGTTGAAGCAGCAGTGTCACGCTTCCCTTTGCTTGGATCATGGGATCTGTGGCTTTCCCTCGAGTCTTTCCCACAGGGCTGTCCTACGTGCCACCGTGGTGTGAGCCGATCCTCTGCTTGAAAGTCGAGGCAGTGCAGGGAAAACAGGTTTCCCTGGAATGGACTGAGACATCCGGGGGACTCTGAGAATGCTGGCACGAACCTGGAGTTCCTCTCGCCTTTCCTGTGGAGAGCGCCTCCTCTTGAGATGTGACGGGAACGCCGGGAATTCTTTCCCGACCACGCAGGGAAAGGATCCCTCCTCCTGGGCTAGGAGGTGGCAAACGGGGCTCATCTGGATGAGGGCGGGACTCTCGTGCGTCCTCTCGAGTGGAGACGGGTATGTCGGGGAACTTCTTGAGTTGCAGGGAGGGTGTGAAGGACCCTTTGGAAGTTCCAGATGTTAGATGTGATTAGCCTCGAGACGCCTCAGGGGAAATGGGCCTCATCTCGCCTGGAGTGGAGAACCTCCTGGATTTTCTCGAGTTGCGGCAGATGCTCTCGACTTACGACGGGGACCTCAGGGACCCGCTCTGGTGGCCTCAGGAAAGGCCAGTCCCCATGCGAGTTGCTCTGGGGCCTCTCGGGATTCCTCTCCCGTCGATGCCGGGGTCTAAGACCTTGTGTGGAGTCGGTGCTGAACATGAGGATTCCTCTCCAATGCTGACATGGATCTTGGGGTACTTCTGTAGTCTCCCCAGTGGAGTCAGTCCTCGTCTCGAGTGGGGGCATTGATGTGCGCTTTCCTCCCGAGCTGTAGCAGCAGTGTCATGCTTCCCATCTTGTGGATCAAGGGATCTGTGGCTTTCCCACGAGGCTTTCCCACGAGGCTTGCCCACGAGGCTTTCCCACAGGGCTGTCCTACGTTGCACCCTGGTGTGTGTCGATCCTCGGCTTGAAAGTCGAGGCAGTGCAGGGAAAACAGGTTTCCCTGGAATGGACGCAGACATCTGGGGGACTCTGGGGATGGTGGCACGACCCTGGAGTTCCTCTCGCCTTTCCTGTGGAGAGCGCCTCCTCTTGAGATGCGACCGGGAACGCCGGGAATTCTTTCCGGAACACGCAGGGAAAGGATCCCTCCTCTCGAGCTAGGAGACGGAAACGGGGCTCCTCTGGATGTGGCCGGGACTCTCGTGCTTCCTCTCGAGTGGTGTCGGGTATGTCGGGGAACTTCCTGAGTTGCAGCAAGGGTGTGAAGGACCCTTTGGAAGTTCCAGAGGTTAGGTGTGTTTAGCCTCGAGACGCCTCAGCGGAAATGGGCCTCATCTCGCCTGGAGGGGAGAACCTCCTGGATTTTCTCGAGTTGCGGCAGGTGCTCTCGACTTACGACGGGGACTTCAGGGACCCGCTCTGGTGGCCTCAGGAAAGGCCAGTCCCCATGCGAGTTGCTCGGGGCCTCTCGGGATTCCTCTCCCCTCGATGCGTTCCGCACGACGACTCACAACAAGATCTTTTAGGTCCGG
>NW_017194319.1:0-9394 GCF_001704415.2 Capra hircus
ATGCGAGTTGCTCGGCGGCATCTCGGGATTCCTCTCCGGTCGATGCGGCGCTAAGGCTTGTTTGCAGTCGGTGCCGGAACTGAGGATTCCTGCTCCAGTGCTGACATGGATCTTGGGGTACTTCTGGAGTCTCCCAGGGGAGTCAGTCCTCGTCTCGAGTGGGGGCATGCACGTGCGCTTTCCTCCCTAGCTGTAGCAGCAGTGTCACGCTCCCCTTCGCGTGATTAAGGGATCTGTGGCTTTCCCTTGAGGCTTTCACATGAGACTTTCCCACGAGGCTTTCCCACAGGGCTGTCCTACGTTCCAACCGTCGTGTGTGACGATCCTCGGCTTGAAAGTCGAGGCAGTCAGGGAAAACAGGTTTCCCTGGAATGGACTGGGACATCTGGGGGACTCTGGAATGGTGGCACGACCTGGAGTTCCTCTCGCCTTTCCTGTGGAGATCGCCTCCTCTTGAGATGTGCTGGGAACACTGGGAACTCTTTCCCGATCACTGAGGGAAAGGATCCCTCCTCTCGAGCTAGGAGGCGGAAACGGGGCTCCTCTGAATGTGGGCGGGACTCTCGTGCTTCCTCTCGAGTGGAGACGGGTATGTTGGGGATCTTCATGAGTTGCAGCAAGGGTGTGAAGGACCCTTTGGAAGTTCCAGAGGTTAGGTGTGATTAACATTGAGACACCTCAGCGGAAATGGTCCTCATCTCGCCTGGAAGGGAGAACCTCCTAGATTTTCTCAAGTTGCTGCAGGTGCTCTCGACCTACGACGGGGACCTCAGGGACCCGCTCTGGTGGCCTCAGGAAAGGCCAGTCCCCATGGGAGTTGCTCAGGGAGACTCACGGGATTCCTCTCCCGACGATGCCGGGGCTAAGACCTTTGTGGAGTTGGTGCCGTAAAGTGAGGATTCCTCTCCAGTGCTGACATGGATCTTGGAGTACTTCTGGAGTCTCCCCAGGGGAGTCAGTCCTTGTCTCGAGTGGGGGCATGCACGTGTGCTTTCCTCCCGAGCTGCAGCAGCACTGTCATGGATTCCCTTCGCGTGGATCAAGGGATCTGTGGCTTTCCCTCGAGGCTTTCCCAAAGAGCTGTCCCACGTGCCACCGTGGTGTGAGTGGATCCTCGTCCTAAAAGTCGAGGCAGTGTAGGGAAACAGGTTTCCCTGGAATGGACTGAGACATCTGGGGGCTCTGGGAATGGTGGCACGACCCTGGAGTTCCTCTCGCCCTTTCCTGTGGAGACCGCCTCTTGAGATGTGACGGGACGCCGGGAATTCTTTCCCAACCATGCAGGGAAAGGATCCCTCCTCGAGCTAGGTGGCGGAAACGGGGTTCCTCTAGATGTGGGCGGGACTCTCGTGCTTCCTTTCGAGTGGAGACGGTTATGTCTGCGAACTTCTTTAGTTTTAGCAAGTGTGTGAAGGACCCTTTGGAAGTTCCAGAGGTTGGGTGTGATTAGCCTCGAGACGCCTCAGCGGAAATGGGCTCATCTCGCCTGGAAGGGAGAACCTCCTGGATTTTCTCGAGTTGCGGCAGGTGCTCTTAACTTACGACGGGGACATCAGGAACCCGCTCTGGTGGCATCAGGAAAGGCAGGTCCACATACGAGTTGCTCGGGCCTCTCGGGATTCCTCTCCCTGATGCCAGGGCCTAAGACCTTGTGTGGAGTCGGTGCCGGAACCTGAGGATTCCTCTCAGGGCTGACATGGATCTTGGGGTACTTCTGGAGTCTCCCCAGTGGAGACAGTCCTCGTCTCGAGTGGGGCGATGCACGTGCGCTTTCCTCCCGAGGCTGTTATTAGCAGTGTCAAGCTTCCCTTCGCGTGGATCAAGGGATCTGTGGCTTTCCCTCAAGGCTTTCCCACAAGGCTTTCCCACGACTCTTCCCCAAAGGGCTGTCCCACGTGCCACCGTGGTGTGAGTTGATCCTCGGCTTGAAAGTCGAAGCAGTGCAGGGAAAACGGTTTCCTGGAATAAACTGAGAATTCTGGGGGACTCTGGGAATGGGCCTGATCTGGAGTTCTCTCGCCTTCCTCTGGAGAGCGCCTCCTCTTGAGATGCGACGGGAACGCTAGGAATTCTTTCCCGACCACACAGGGAAAGGATCCCTCCTCTCGAGCTAGCAGGCGAAAACGGGGCCACTCTGGAAGTGCGCGGGACTCTCGTGTTCCTCTTGAGTGGAGACGGGTATGTCGGGGAACTTCTTGAGTTGCAGCAAGGGTGTGAAGGACCCTTTGGAAGTTTCAGAGTTTTAGTGTGATTACCCCCTATTTGCCTCAGCAGAAATGGGCCTCATCTCGCCTGGAGGGGAGAACCTCCTGGATTTTCTCGAGTTGCGGCAGGTGCTCTCATCTTACGAAGGGGACCTCAGGGGCCCGCTCTGGTGGCCTCAGGAAAGGCCAGTCCCCATGCGAGTTGCTCGGGGGCCTCTCGGGATTCCTCTCCCGTCGATGCCGGGGCCTAGGACATTGTGTTGAGTCGGTGCCAGAACCTGAGGATTCTTCTCCAGTGCTGACATGGATCTTGGGGTACTTCTGGAGTCTCCCAGTGGAGTCAGTCCTCGTCTCGAGTGGGTCGATGCACGTGCGCTTTGCTCCCGAGCTGTAGTAGCAGTGTCAAGCTTCCTTCGCGTGGATCAAGGGATCTGTAGCTTTCCCTCGAGGCTTTCCCACAAGGCTTTCCCACGAGGCTTCCCCACAGGGCTGTCCCACGTGCCACCGTGGTGTGAGTTGATCCTCGCCTTGAAAGTCGAGGCAGTGCAGGGAAAACAGGTTTACCCTGGAATGGACGGAGACATCCGGGAGACTCTGGAATGTGGCACGACCCTAGAGTTCCTCTCGCCTTTCCTGTGGAGAGCGCCTCCTCTTGAGATGCGACGGGAACGCGGAATTCTTTCCAACCACGCAGGGAAAGAATCCTCCTCTTGAGCTCGGAGGGGGAAACGGGGCTCCTCTGGATGTGGGTGGAACTCTCGTGCTTCCTCTCGAGTGGAGACGGGTATGTCGGGGAACTTCTTGAGTTGCAGCAAGGGTGTGAAGGACCCTTTGGAAATTCCAGAGTTTAGGTGTGAATAGCCTCGAGACGCCTCAGCGGAAATGGGCCTCATCTCGCCTGGAGGGGAGAACCTCCTGGATTTTCTCGAGTTGCGGCAGGTGCTCTCGGCTTACGACAGGGACCTCAGGGACCCTCTCTGGTGGCCTCAGGAAAGGCCAGTCCCCATGCGACTTGCTCGGGTGCCTCTGGGGATTCCTCTCCCGTCGATGCCGGGGCCTAAGACCTTGTGTGGAGTCGTTGCCGGAAACTGAGGATTCCTCTCCAGTGCAGACATGGAACTTGGGGTACTTCTGAAGTCTCCCAGGTGAGTCAGTCTCGTCTCGAGTGGGGGCATGCACGTGCGCTTTCCTCCGAGCTGTAGCAGCAGTGTCACGCTTCCCTTCGCGTGGATCAAGGGATCTGTGCTTTCCCTCGAGGTTTTCCCTAAGGGCTGTCCCACGTGCCACCTTGGTGTGTGTCGATGTCGATCCTCGGCTTGAAAGTGAAGGCAGTGCAGGAAAAACAGGTTTCCCTGGAATGGACTGAGACATCTTGGGGACTCTGGGAATGGTGGCACGACCCTGGAGTTCCTCTCGCCTTTCCTGTGGAGAGCGCCTCCTCTTGAGATGCGACGGGAACGCCGGGAATTCTTTGCCGACCACGAAATGAAATGATACCTCCTCTCGGAGCTTGGAGGCGGAAACGGGGCTCCTCTGGATGTGGGCGGGACTCTCGTGCTTCCCCTTGAGTGGAGACGGGTATGTCGGGGAACTTCTTGAGTTGCAGCAAGGCTGTGAAGGACCCTTTGGAAGTTCCAGAGGTTAGGTGTGATTTGCTTCGAGTCCCCTCAGCGGAACTGGGCCTCATCTCACCTGGAGGGGACAACTCCTGGATTTTGTCGACTTGCGGCAGGTGCTCTCCAGTTACGACGGGGACCACAGGGACCCCCTCTGGAGGCTCAGGAAAGGCCAGTCCTCATGCGAGTTGCCCGGGAGCCTTTCGGGATTTCTCTCCCGTCGATTCCGGGGCCTAAGACTTGTGCGGAGTCCGGTGCCGGAATCTGAGGATTCCTCTCCCGTGCTGACATGGATCTTGGGGTACTTCTGGAGTCTCCCCAGGGGAGTGTGTCCTCGTCCCGAGTGGGGGAATGGACGTGCGCTTTCCTCCCGAGCTGTAGCAGCAGTGTCACTCTACACTTCGCGTAGATCAAGGGATCTGTGGCTTTCCCTCGAGGCTTTCCCTCGAGGCTTTCCCACGAAACTTTCCCACAGGGCTTTCCCACGTGCCACCGTGGTCTGAGTCGATACTCGGCTTGAAAGTCGAGGCAGTGCATGCAAAACAGGTTTCCCTGGAATGGATGAGACATCTGGGGGACTCTGGGGAATGGTGGCACCACCCTGGAGATCCTCTCGCCTTTCCTGTGGAGAGCGCCTCCTCTTGAGATGCGACTGGAACGCCGGGAATTCTTTCCCGACCACAGAGGGAAAGGATCCCTCCTCTCGAGCTATGAGGCGGAAACGGGTCTCCTCTGTATGTGGACGGGACTCTCGTGCTTTCTCTCGAGTGGAGACGGGTATGTTGGCGAACTTCTTGAGTTGCAGATATGGTGCGAAGGACCCTTTGGAAGTTCCAGAGGTTAGGTGTGATTAGCCTCGAGACGCCTCATCGGAAATGGGCCTCATCTCGCCTGGAGGGGAGAACCTCCTGGATTTTCTCGAGTTGCGGCAGGTGCTCTCGACTTACAATGGGGACCTCAGGGACCCGCTCTGGTGGCCTCAGGAAAGGCCAGTCCCCATGCGAGTTGCTCGGGGGCCTCTCGGGATTTCTCTCCAGTCGAAGCCTGGGCCTAAGACCTTGTGTGGAGTCGGTGCCTGAACCTGAGGATTCCTCTCCAGTGCTGACATGGATCTTGGGGTACTTCTGGAGTCTCCCCAGGGGAGTCAGTCCTCGTCTCGAGAGGGGGCATGAATGTGCGCTTTCCTCACGAGCTGTAGCAGCTCTGTCATGCTTCGCTTCGCGTGGATCAAGGGATCTGTGGCTTTCCCTCGAGGCTTTCCCTCGAGGCTTTCCCACGAGGCTTTCCCACGAGGCTTTCCCACAGGGCTGTCCCACGTTCCACCGTGGTGTGAGTCGATCCTCGGCTTGAACGTCTAGGCAGTGCAGGGAAAACAGGTTTTCCCTGGATTGGACTGAGACATCTGGGGGACACTGGGAATGGTGGCATGACCCTTGATTCCCTTTCGCCTTTCATGTGGAGGGCGCCTCCTCTTGAGATGCCACGGGAACGCCAGGAATTCTTTCCCGACCCTGCAGGGAAAGGATCCCTCCTCTCGAGCTAGGAGGCGGTAACGGGGCTCCTCTGGATGTGGGCGGGACGTTCGTGCTTCCTCTTGAGTGGAGAAGGGTATGTCCGGGAACTTCTTGAGTTGCAGGAAGGGTGTGAAGGACCCCTTGTAAGTTTCAGAGGTTAGGTGTGATTAGCCTCGAGACCCCTCAAGTGAAATGGGCCTCATCTCGCCAGGAGAGGAGAACCTCCTGGATTTTCTCGAGTTGCAGCAGGTGCTCTCGCCTTACGACGGGGATATCAGGGACCCGCTCTTGTGGCCTCACGAAAGGCCAGTCCCCATGCGAGTTGCTCATGGGCCTCTCAGGATTCCTCTCCCGTCGATGCCGGGACCTAAGATCTTGTGTGGAGTCTGTGCCAAAACCTGAGGATTCCTCTCCATTGCTGACATGTATCTTGGGGTACTTCTGGAGTCTCGCCAGGGGAGTCAGTCCTCGTCTCGAGTGGCGGCATGCACGTGCGCTTTCCTCCCGAGCTGTAGCAGCACTGTCACGCTTCCCTTCACGTGGATCAAGGGATCTGTGGCTTTCCCTCGAGACTTTCCCTCGAGGCTTTCCCACGAGGCTTTCCCACGAGGCTTTCCCACATGGCTGACCCACGTGCCACCGTGGTGTGAGTCGATCCTCGGTTTGAAAGTCCAGGCAGTGCAGGGAAAACAGGTTTCCCTGGAGTGGACTGAGACATCTGGGGGACTCTGGGAATGGTGGCACGACCCTTGATTCCCTCTCGCCTTTCATGTGGAGAGCGCTGCCTCTTGAGATGCCACTGGAACGCCAGGAATTCTTTCCCTACCCTGCAGGGAAAGGATCCCTCCTCTCGAGCCAAGAGGCGGTAACGGGGCTCCTCTGGATGTGGGCGGGACGCTCGTGCTTCCTCTCGAGTGGAGACGGGTATGTCCGGGAACTTCTTGAGTTGCAGGAAGGGTGTGAAGGACCCTTTGTAAGTTCCAGAGGTTAGGTGTGATTAGCCTTGAGACACCTCAGCGGAAATGGGCCTCATCTCGCCTGGAAGGGAGAACCTCCTGGAGTTTCTCAAGTTGTGGCAGGTGCTCTGGACTTAGGACGGGGAACACAAGGACCCGCTCTGGTGGCCTCAGGAAAGGCCAGTACCCATGCGAGTTGCTCGGGGCCCTCTCGGGATTCCTCTCCCGTCGATACCGGGGCCTAAGACCTTGTGTAGAGTCGGTGCCGGAACCTGAGGATTCCTCTCCAGTGCTGACATGGATCTTGGGGTACTTCTGGAGTCTCCCCAGGGGAGTCAGTCCTCGTCCCGAGTGGGGGCATGCACGTGCGCTTTCCTCACGAGCTGTAGCAGCAGTGTCACGCTTCCCTTCGTGTGGATGAAGGGATCTGTGGCTTTCCCTCTGGGCTTTCCCACGAGGCTTTCCCACAGGGCTGTCCCACGTGCCACCGTGGTGTGAGTCGATCCTCGGCTTGAACGTCCAGGCAGTGCAGGGGAAAACAGGTTTCCCTGGAATGGACTGAGACATCTGGGGGACTCTGGAATGGTGGCACGACCCTGGAATTCCTCTTGCCTGTCCCGTGGAGAGCGCCTCCTCTTGAGATGCGACGGGAACGCCGGAATACTTTCCCGAACACGCAGGGAAAGGATCCCTGCTCTTGAGCTAGGAGGCCGGAAACGGGGCTCCTCTGGATGTGGGCGGGACTCTCGTGCTTCCTCTCGAGTGGAGACGGGTAAGTTGGGGAACTTCTTGAGTTGCAGCAAGGGTGTGAAGGACCCTTTGGAAGTTCGAGAGGTTAGGTGTGATTAGCCTCGAGACGCCTAGGCTGAAATGGGCCTCATCTCACCTGGAGAGCAGAACCTCCAGGATTCTCTTGAGTTGGGACAGTGCCTCTCGACTTATGACGGGGACCTCAGGGACCTGCTCTGGTGGCCACAGGAAAGGCCAGTCCCCATGCGAGTTGCTCGGGGGCCTCTCGGGATTCCTCTCCCGTCCGATGCCAGTACCTAAGACCTTGTGCGGAGACGGTGCCGCAACCTAAAGATTCCTCTCCAGTGCTGACATGGATCTTGGGGTACTTCTGGAGTCTCCCCATGGGAGTCAGTCCTTGTCTCGAGTGGGGGGCATGCACGTGCGATTTCCTCCTAAGCTGTATCAGCAGTGTCCCGCTTCCCTTCGCGTGGATCAAGGGATCAGTGGCCTTCCCTCGAGGCTTTCCCACGAGGCTTTCCCACGAAGCTTTCCAACAGGCTGTCCCACGTGCCACCGTGGTGTGAGTCGATCCTCGGCTTGAAAGTCGAGGCAGTGCAGGAAAAACAGGTTTCCCTGGAATGGACTGAGACATCAGGGGGACTCTGGGAATGGTGGCACGACCCTGGAGTTCCTCTCGCCTTTCCTGTGGAGAGCGCCTCTTCTTGAGATGCAACGGAAGCCTGGAATTCTTTCCCAACCACGCAGGGGAAGGTTCACTCCTCTCGATCTAGGAGGGGGAAACGGGGATCCCTGGATGTGGTCGAGACTCTCGTGCTTCCTCTCGAGTGGAGACGGGTATGTCGGGGAACTTGTTGAGGTGAAGTAAGGGTGTGAAGGATCCTTTGGAAGTTCTCGACGTTAGGCGTGATTAGCCTCTAGACGCCTCAGCGGAAATGGGCCTCATCTCGCCTGGATGGGAGAACCTCCCTGGATTTTCTCGAGTTGCGGCCGGTGCTCTCGACTTACGACTGGGATACCAGGGACACGCTTTGATGGACTCAGGAAAGGCCAGTCCCCATGCGAGTTGCACAACCCTGGAGTTCCTCTCGCCTTTCCTGGGGGAGAGCGACCCCTCTTGAGATGTGATGGGAACGCCGCGAATTCTTTCCCTACCACGCAGGGAAAGGATCCCTCCTCTCGAGCTAGGAGGCCGAAACGGGGCTCCTCTGGATGTGGGCGGGACTCACGTGCTTCCTCTCTTGTGGAGACGGGTATGTCGGGGAACTTCTTGAGTTACAGAAAGGGTGTGAAGGACCCTTTGGAAGTTCCAGAGGTTAGGTGTGATTTGCCTCGAAACGCCTCAGCTGAAACGGGCCTCATCTCGCCTGGAGGGGAGAACCTTTCTGGATTTTCTCGAGTTGCGGCAGGTGCTCTCGACTTACGACTGGGATACCAGGGACACGCTTTGATGGCCTCAGGAAAGGCCAGTCCCCATGCGAGTTGCTGGGGGGCCTCTCAGGATTCCTCTCCCGTCGATGCCGGGCCTAAGACCTTGTGTGGAGTCCGGGTGCCGGAACCTGAGGATTCCTCTTCAGTGCTGACATGGATCTTGGTGTACTTCTGGAGTCTCCCAGGGGAGTCCAGTCCTCGTCACGAGTTGGGCCATGCACGTGCGCTTTCCTCCCGATGTGTAGCAGCGGTGTCACGCTTCCCTCTCGCGTGAATCAAGGGATCTGTGGCTTTCCCTCTTGGCTTTCCCACCAGGCTTTCCCACAGGGCTGTCCCACGTTCCACCGTGGTGTGAGTCGATCCTCGGCTTGAAAGTCGAGGCAGTGCGGGGAAAACAGGTTTTCCCTGGAATGGACTGAGACATCTGGGGACTCTGGGAATGGTGGCACCACCCTGGAGTTCCTCTCGCCTTTCTTGTACAGATCGCCCTCCTCTTGAATGCGACGGGAACGCCAGGAATTCTTTCCCGTCCACGGGCAGGGAAGGATCCCTGCCCTCGAGCTAGGAGGTGGAAACGGGTCTCCCTCTGGATGTGGGCGGGACTCTCGTGCTTCCTTTTCGAGTGGAGACGGGTAAGTTGGGGAACTTCTTGAGTTGCAGCAAGGATGTGAATGACCCTTTGGAAGTTCCAGAGGTTAGGTCTGATTAGCCTCGAGACGCCTAGGCTGAAATGGGCCTCCTCACCTGGAGGGCAGAACCTCCAGGATTTTCTTGAGTTGCGGCAGGTGCTCTCCACTTATGACGGGGACCTCAGGGACCTGCTCTGGTGGCCTCAGGAAAGGCCAGTCCCCATGCGAGTTGCTCGGGGCCTCTCGGGATTCCTCTCCCGACGATGCCGGTGCCTAATATCTTGTGTGGAGTCG
>NW_017194320.1:0-9394 GCF_001704415.2 Capra hircus
GTGCACTGCCTGGATTTTAACGCTTGAAAGGCTGAAAGAACGGTGTGGGAGATCGTGGGCGAGTGTGGGAAAGCACCCGTGGGAGACGCTCGGGTGGCAAGCCCTGAGTACTTAGATCCACGGGAAAGAAGTGGGGGCAAGCACTAGCTGCTAAAGGAAGGGTCTGCGTTGGGCAAGAGCCGTGATGCCCCCTGGCGAAGACGAGGCATAGACTCCGTTGGAGAGTCTGTACCCGCAGCCCAAGGATCATGTATACACTCGGGGAGGGGTTCAAGGTTAGGCAGGAGCCCGACTCGCAAGGTATTAGGCCAGAGGAGGACGGGAGAGGATCCCGAGAGGCGCGGGGCAACTTCGCGAAGGGGAGCTATGCATTTCTGAGGTCAAGAGCATGTACCCGGTGAGGTGGTGTCGTAATTTCGAGAGCAATGCGCACTCGAGGAAAAATCCAGGAGGTTTTCCCTCCAGGCGAAGGTTTTGAGGCCCATTTCGGTCAAGGCGATTCGAGGCACAGATCAACAACCTATGGCACTGGAAATTCCAAGGGTCTGTCAACACCCTTGCTGCACCCTACGAATTTGCCGGACATAACGGTCGGTCACTGCGGAGTAAGACACTAGAGACTCGCGCCTCATAACTCAGAAGGGTGCCGCGTATTAGCAGGCCAATACATAGGTCGAGAGGAGGGATGGCTGTCTGGAGGGTCGGAAAAGAATTTCGGATTCCGTCGGCATCAAGACGAGGCGGCTTTCTCCAGCAGCGCAAAAGGCCGAGAGGAATCAGGTGTCGGGTGCACCACTCTGTTGCAGAGGTTGACTGGGATGTCTCAGTCATTAAGGGAAATCTGTTTTTTCAGCATGGACCTCGAAGCGTTTCGCAAGCCGGGAGGATAGCGAGCTTCACAGATGAGAGAAGGCTGGCCACCGTGGGGAGGCACTGGGCTGGGGAGAGCGTGCGCGTGAAAGGCCTAGTGACACAGTGGGGAGAAGCCTAGAAGACTGGAAAGAAGAGATGCCGGTTGGGTCGATCGCTGAGGGAGAGTTAGATTAAGTAGCTGCTGGCTGACCGTTCGAGGTGAAGCGGCACGGTGCATGCGACGTCAGCTCGCGCAAGAGAGGGATGATTCCCCGTGGGGGTCAGAAGCTTAGCCGGAGGCGCTACCGAAGATCTGTCATATGCAGAGGAATCCGCTCAGGATTTGGCACGACTTGACACAAGGTCTTAGGCCCAGGCATCGAAGGAGAGGAATCCGGCGAGTAGGCATCCGCCCGAGCAATCGCTGGGGACTTGGCCTTTACCCTGGAGGCACCAGAGCGGGGTCGCTGAGGTCCCGTCGAAAGTACGTGAAGGCACCTGCTGAAACTCTGAGAAATCCGGAGGTTGCTCCCTCGCAGGCGACGTATGAGGGCCGTATTCCGCTGAGGCTATTCGAGGCTAATGAAAGGAAACGGTTAAAGCCGTCTTGGCAGACTTTCAAGGGTTCTCACACCGGGTTTCTGGGAAACGTGCAAGAAGTTTCCCCGACATACGTTCTACCAGCTCGGGAAGAGGAAGCTAGGAGAGATTCCGCGGCGCAACAATCAGGAGGGAGCCCGTTTCGCTCTAGCTCGAGAGGAGGGGATCCTTCTCCTGGCGTGGATCGGGCGAAAGAATTCTGGAGTTCCCACGATGGTGGGATGTCAAGAGGAGGCGTTTGACAGAAACGGGCGAGGGGACTGCCAGGGTCATCGCACCATTTCCAGAGTCCCCCAGCTATTGTCAGTCATTAGAAGGAAAACTGTTTTGCCCTTTGCAGTGGCTCCCGCCCCGTTCAAGGCGAGGACTCGGACTCACACAGCGGAGGCACGTGGGAGCCTGTGAAAGCTCGTGGGAACGCCTCCTGGGGCGCTCGAGGGTATAAAAGCGGCGCTGATCAGCTTGATTACGGTGAAGGATTTGTGTGACACTGCTGCTAGAGTGGGAGGAAGAGGCAGGAAGTTGATGCCCCTCGGTTGAGACGTAAGGACTGAGGTCCCAGTGGGGAGACTCCAGAAGTACTCCAAGATCTTTAGACTGGAGGAGGAATTCGTTTCGGACAGGTCGACCTCAAAAGGTCTTGTAGGCCGGGATCGTTAGTAGAGAATACGAGAGGGCGGAACTGCATTGGGGACTGGCGTTTTATGAGGGCACGAGAAGTTGGGTTTGCTGAGGTTCATGTCGTAAGTCGAGAGCACCTGCGGAACATGAGAAATCAGGAGGTTCTCCCGTGCCAGGAGATGAGGCAGCTATTTCGCTGGAGCGGCGGTCGTTGGGCCTCGAATTCACACTACTCTGGAACTCAAGAGGGTTCCTTCACCACTTTTCTGGAATTAAGGAAGTTCCGAATACCCGGCTGCCACTCGAGAGGGAGCAGGAGAGGTCCGCCACATCTTAGAGGGATCCGTTTGGCCCCTCTACAGCTCGGGAGGATGAGGGATCTTGTGCCGGGTGGTCGGAGAAGAATTCCGAGTGTTTCCGTGATCTCAAGAGGAGGCGGCTGTTCACAGGAATGGCCGGAGAAACTCGCAGGATCGTGACCAGTTTACAGTGCCGCCAGATTGTGCTCAGTCATTCCAGGGAAGACCTGTTTAGTACTGCACTGACGCGACTTTCAGACGAGGATCGGCTCACGACCAGTATGGAGGTGGGACAGCCTTGTGGGAAAAAGCCTCGTGGGAAAGCCGTGCGTGTTTGAAGCCTCGAGGGAGAGAGCGCACAGATGTCCTTATGCCACGGGTGGATGGAAGCGTTGGACGATCTGCTGGAAAGATCGATGAGGAAAGTGCCGTCGCATGTCGCTCGAGACGAGGACTGACTCCCCAGGGGAGACTCCAGAAGTACCCCAATATCCATGTCAGCACTGGAGAGGAATCCTCAGGTTCGGGCACCGACTCCACAAAAGGTCTTAGGCCCCGGCAACGACGGTAGAGGAACCCTGATAGGCCCCCCAGCAACTCGCCTGGGGACTGGCCTTTCCTGAGGCCACCAGAACGGGTCCCTGAGGTCCCTATCGTACGTCGAGAGCCAACTGCCGCAACTCGAGATAATCCAAGAGGTTCTCCCTCCAGGCGAGATGAGGCCCATTTCGCTGAGGAGTCTCCAGGCTAATCACATCTAAAATCTGGAACTTCCAAAGGGTCCTTCACACCCTTGCTGCAACTCAAGAAGTTCCCCACATACCCGACTCCACCCGAGAGGAAGCACGAGAGTCCCGCCCACATCCAGAGGAGCCCTGTTTCCGCCTCCTAGCTCGAGAGGAGGGATCCTTTCCCCTGCGTGGTCGGGAAAGAATTCCCGGCATTTCCGTCGCATCTCAAGAGGAGGCGCTCTCCACAGGAAAGGCGAGAGGAACTCCAGGGTATTGTCACCATTCCAGAGTCCCCCAGATGTCTCAGTCCATTCCAGGGAAACCTGTTTTTCCTGCCCTGCCTCGACTTTAAAGCCGAGGATCCACTCACACCACGGTGGCACGTGGGACAGCCCTGTGGGAAAGCCTCGTGGGAAAGCCACGTCGGAAAGCCTCGAGGGAAAGCCACAGATCCCTTGATCCACACGAAGGGAAGACCGACAATGCTGCCTAAAGCTCGGGAGGAAAGCGTACGTGCATGCCCCGACTCGAGACGAGGACTGACTCCCCTGGGGAGACTCCAGAAGTACCCCAAGATCCATGTCGGCACTGGAGAGGAATCCTCAGGTTCAGGCACCGACTCCACATAAGGTTCTTAGGCCCCAGCATCGACGGGAGAGGAATCCCGAGAGGCCCCCGAGCAACTCGCATGGGGACTGGCCTTTCCTGAGGCAAACCAGAGGGGGTCCCTGAGGTCCCCGTCGTAAGTCGAGAGCACCTGCCGCAACCTCGAGAAAATCCTGGAGATTCTCCCCTCCAAGCGAGATGAGGCCCATTTCCGCTGAGGCGTCTCGAGGCTAATCACGCCTAACCTCTGGAAATTCCAAAGGGTCCTTCACACCCTTGCTGCAACCCAAGAAGTTCCCCGACATACCCGTCTACACTCGAGAGGAAGCACGAGAGTCCTGCCCACATCCAGAGGAGCCCCGTTTCCGCCTCCTAGCTGGAGAGGGGGGATCCTTTCCCTGCGTGGCCGGGAAAGAATTCCCTGGGTTCCCGTCTCATCTCAAGAGGAGGCGCTCTCCACAGGAAAGGCGAGAGGAACTCCAGGGTCGTGCCACATTCCACAGAGACCCACCAGATGTCTCAGTCCATTCCAGGGAAACCTGTTTTCCCTGCACTACCTCGGACTTTCAAGCCGAGTATCGACTCACACACACGGTGGCACGTGGGACAGCTCTGTGGGAAAGCCTTGTGGGAAAGCCTCGTGGGAAAGCCTCGAGGGAAAGCCACAGCTCCCTTGATCCAACGCGAAGGGAAGCGTGACACTGCTGCTACTGTTCGGGAGGAAAGTGCACGTGCATGCCCCCACTCGAGACGAGGACTGACATCCCGTGGGGAAGAAACCAGAATTACCCCAAGATCCATGTCAGCACTGGAGAGGAATCCTCAGGTTCGGGCACCGACTCCACACAAGGTCTTAGGCCCCGGCATCGATGGGAGAGGGATCACGAGAGGCCCCCGAGCAACTCGCATGGGGACTGGCCTTTCCTGAGGCCACCAGAGCGGGTTCCTGAGGTCCCCGTCGTAAGTCAAGAACACCTGCCGCAACTCGAGAAAATTCAGGAGGTTCTCCCCTCCAGGAGAGATGAGGCCCATTTCCGCTAAGGCGTCTCGAGGCTAATCACATCTAACCTCTGGAACTTCCAAAGGTTCCCTCAAACCCTTACTGGAACTCAAGAAGTTGCCCGGCATACCCGTCTCCACTCCGAGAGGAAGCCACGAGAGTCCCGCCCACATCCAGAGTAGCCACGTTTCCCCCTCATAGCTCGAGAGAAGGGATCCTTTCCCTGCGTGGATGAGAACGAATCCCCGGCGTTCCCGTAGCATCTCAAGAGGAGGCGCTCTCCACAGGAAAGGCGAGAGGAACTCCAGGGTCATGCCACCATTCCCAGAGTCCCCCAGATGTCTCAGTCCATTCCAGAGAAACCTGTTTTCCCTGCACTGCCTCGACTTTCAAGCCGAGGATCCACTCACACCACGGTGGCACGTGGGACAGCCCTGTGGGTAAGCCTCGTGGGAAAGCCTCGTGGGAAAGCCTCGAGGGAAAGACGCTGATCCCTTAATCCACGCGATGGGAAGCGTGACACTGCAGCTACAGGTCGGGAGGAAAGCGCACGTGAATGCCACCACTCGAGACAAGGACTGACCCCGTGGGGAGTCTCCGGAAGTACCCCAAGATCCATGTCAGCACTGGAGAGGAATCCTCAGGTTCCGGCACCTAACTCCACACAAGGTCTTAGGCCCGGCATCGACAGGAGAGGAAACCCAAGAGGCCCAGGAGCAACTCGGATGGGGACTGGCCTTTCCTCAGGCCACCAGAGAGGGTCAATGAGGTCCCCGTTGTAAATCGAGAGCACCTACCGCAACTCGAGAAAATACAGGAGGTTCTCCCCTCCAGGCAAGATGAGGCCCATTTCACCTGAGGTGTTTCGAGGCTAATCACACCTAACCTCTGGAATTTTCAAAGGTTCCCTCAAACCCTTACTGGCAACTCAAGAAGTTCCCCGGCATACCCGTCTCCACTCGAGAGGAAGCACGAGATTCCCGTTCCACATCCAGAGGAGCCCCGTTTTGCCCCTCATAGCTCGAGAGAAGGGATCCTTTCCCTGCGTGGTCCGGGAACGAATTCCTGGCGTTCCCGTCGCATCTCAAGAGGAGGCGCTCTCCACAGGAAAGGTGAGAGGAACTCCAGGGTCGTGCTACCATTCCCAGAGTCCCCCAGATATCTCAGTCCATTCCAGGGAAACCTGTTTTCCCTGCACTGCCTCGACTTTCAAGCCGAGGATCGACTCACACCACGGTGGCACGTGGGACAGCCCTGTGGGAAAGCCCTCGTGGGAAAGCCTAGTGGGAAAGCCTCGAGGGAAAGCCCCTGATCCCTTGATCCACGTGAAGAGAAGCGGTGACACTGCTGCTAGAGCTCGGGAGGAAAGCGCACGTGCATGCACCCACTCGAGACGAGGACTGACTCCCCTGGGGAGACTCCAGACGTACCCCAAGATCCATGTCAGCACTGGAGAGGAATCCTCAGGTTCTGGCACCAACTCCACACAAGATCTTAGACCCCAGCATCGACGGGAGAGGAATCCCGAGAGGCCCCCGAGCAACACGCATGGGGACTGGCCTTTCCTGAGGCCAACAGAGCGGGTCCCTGAGGTCCTCGTCATAAGTCGAGAGCACTTGCCGAAACTCGAGAAAATCCAGGAGGTTCTCCCCTCCAGGCCAGATGAGGCCCATTTCCGCTGAGGCATCTCGAGGCTAATCACATCTAACCTCTGGAACTTTCAAAGGGTCCTTCACACCCTTGCTGCAACTCAAGAAGTTCCCCGACATACCCGTTTCCACTCAAAATGAAGCACGAGAGTACCGCCCACATCCAGAGGAGCCCCGTTTCCGCCTCCTAGCTCGAAGGAGTGATCCTTTCCCTGCGTGGTGGGGAAAGAATTCCCCGCGTTCCCGTCGCATCTCAAGAGGAGGCGCTCTCCACAGGAAAGGCGAGAGGAACTCCAGGGTCGTGCCACCATTGCCCAGAGTCCCCCAGATGTCTCAGTCCATATTTTCCCTGCACTGCCTCGACTTTCAAGCCGAGGATCGACTCACACCACGGTGGCACGTGGGACAGCCCTGTGGGAAAGCCTCGTGGGAAAGCCTCGTGGGAAAGCCTATAGGGAAAGCCACAGATCCCTTGATCCACATAAAGGGATGCGTGACACTCCTGCTACAGCTCGGGAGGAAATCCTACCTGCATGCCCCCAATGGAGACGAGGACTGACGCCCCTGGGGAGACTCCAGAAGTACCCCAAGATCTATGTCGGCACTGGAGAGGAATCCTCAGGTCCACGCACTGACTCCACACAAGGTCTTAGGCCCCGGCATCGACGGGAGAGGAATCCGAGAGGCCCCGAGCAACTCGCATGGGGACTGGCCTTTCCTGAGGCCCACCAGAGCGGGTCCCTGAGGTCCCCGTCGTAAGTAAAGAACACCTGCCGCAACTCGAGAAAATCCAGGAGGCCAGGCGAGATGAGGCCGGTTTCCGCTGAGGCGTCACCAGGCTAATCACACCTAAGCTCTGGAACTTCCAAAGTGTCCTTCACGCCTTGCTGCAACTCAAGAAGTTCCCCGACATACCCGTCTCCACTCGAGAGGAAGCACGAGAGTCCCGCCCACATCCAGAGAAGCCCCGTTTCCGCATCCTAGCTCGAGAGGAGGGATCCTTTCACTGCGTGGTCGTAAATGAATTCCCGCCGTTTCGGTCACATCTCAAGTGGAGGCGCTCTCCACAGGAAAGGTGAGAGGTACTCCAGGGTCGTGCCACCATTCCCAGTGTCCCCCAGATGTCTCAGTCCATTCCAGGGAAACCTGTTTTCCCTGCACTGCCTCGACTTTCAAGCCGAGGATCGACTCACACTACGGTGCCACGTGGGACAGCCCTGTGGGGAAGCCTTGAGGGAAAGCCACAGATCCCTTAATCCACGTGAAGGGAAGCGTGACACTGCTGCTACAGCTCGGGAGGAAAGCGCACGTTCATGCCCCACTCGAGACAAGGACTGACTCCCCTGGGAAGACTCCAGAAGAACCCCTAGATCCAAGTCATCACTGGAGAGGATTCCTCAGCTTCCGGCACCGACTACACACAAGGTCTTAGGCCCCGGCATCGACGGAGAGGAATCCCGAGAGGCCCGCGCGCAACTCGCCTGCGGACTGGCCTTTTTGAGGCCGCCAGAGCGGGTCCCTGAGGTCCCCGACGTAAGTCGAGAGCACCTGCCGCAACTCGAGAAAATCCAGGAGGTTCTCCCCTCCAGGCGAGATGAGGCCCATTTCCGCTGAGGCGTCTCGAGGCTAATCACACCTAACCTCTGGAACTTCCGAAGGGTCATTCACACCCTTTTGCAACTCAAGAAGTTCCCCCGACATACCCGGCTCCAATTGAGAGGAAGCACGAGAGTTCCCCCCACATCCAAAGGAGCCCCATTTCCGCCTCCAAGCTCGAGAGGAGGGATCCTTTCCCATCGTGGTCGGGAATGAATTCTCCGCGTTCCCATCGCAACTCAAGAAGAGGCACTCTCCACAGGAAAGGCGAGAGGAACTCCAGGGTCGTGCCACCATTCCCAGAGTCCCCCAGATGTCTCAGTCCATTCCAGGGAAACCTGTTTTCCTGCACTGCCTCGACTTTCAAGCCGAGGATCGACTCACACCACGGTGGCACGTGGACAGCCTTGTGGGATAGTCTCGTGGGAGAGCCTCGTGAGAAAGCCTCGAGGGAAAGCCACACATCCTTTGATCCACGCAAAGGGAAGCGTGACACTGCTGCTACAGCTCGGGGGAAAGGGCACGTGCATGCCCCACCGAACTGACTCTCCCCCTCTCCAGAAGCCCCCCAGAAGTACCCACCCAGAGGGCCTCATCCGGATCCGACACCGACTCCAAACAGGGTCTTAGGCCTGGCATCGACGGGAAAGGGTTCCCGAGAGGCCCACATCAACTCTCATGGGGACGGGCCTTTCGTGAGGCCACCAGAGCGGGTCCCTGAGGTCCCCATCGTAAGTCGAGAGCACCTGCCGCAACTCGAGAACATCCAGGAGGTTCTCCCCTCCAGGCGAGATGAGGCCCATTTCCGCTGAGGCGTCTCGAGGCTAATCACATCGAATATCTGCAACTTTCAAAGGGTCCTTCACACCCTTGCTGCAACTCAAGAAGTTCCCCGACATACCGTCTCACTCGAGAGGAAGCACGAGAGTCCCGCCCTCATCCAGAGGAGCCCGTTTTCCGCCTCCTTGCTCGAGAGGAGGTATCCTTTCCCTGTGTGGTCGGGAAAGAATTCCCGGCATTCCCGTCGCATCTCAAAGGAGGCGCTCTCCACAGGAAAGGCGAGAGGAACTCCAGGGTAGTTCCACCATTCCCCGAGTCCCCAGGTATATCAGTCCATTCCAGGGAAACCTGTTTTCCCTGCACTGCCTCGACTTTCATGGCGACGATCGACTCACACCACGTTGGCACGTGGACTGCCCTGTGGGAAAGCTTCGTGGGAAAGCCTCAGCGAAAAGCCACAGATCCCTTGATCCACGCCTATGAATGCATGACACTGCTGGTACGGCTCGGGAGGAATGCGTACGTGCATGCCCGCCACTCGAGACGAGGACTGACTCCCTGGGGAGACTCCAGAAGTACCCCAACATCCATGTCAGCACTGGAGAGGAATCTTCAGTTTCCGGCACCGACCCACAAGCTCTTAGGTCCCGGATGCGAGAG
>NW_017194321.1:0-9392 GCF_001704415.2 Capra hircus
GGGGCTTTCCCTCGAGGCTTTCCACGAGGCTTTCCACGACTCCCACAGGGGATGCGTGCCACGTGCCCGTGGTGTGAGTTGATCCTCAGCTTGAAAGTCGAGGCAGTGCAGGGAAAAAAGGTGTCCCTGGAATGGACTGAGACATCTGGTGGACTCTGGAATGTGGCACGACCCTGGGGTTCCTCTCGCCTTTCCGGTGGAGAGAGCCTCCTCTTCAGATGCGACGGGAACGCCGGGAATTCTTTCCCGACCACGCTGGGAAAGGATTCCTCCTCTCGAGCTAGGAGGTGGAAGCGGGACTACTCTGGATGTGAGGCGGACTCTCGTGCTTCCTCTTGAGTGGAGACGGGTATGTCGGGGAACTTCTTGAGTTGCAGCAAGGGTGTGAAGTACCTTTGTAAGTTCCAGAGGTTAGGTGTGATTAGCCTCGAAACGCCTCAGCGGAAATGGGCCTCATCTCGCCTTGAGGGGAGAACCTCCTGGATTTTCTCGAGTTGCGGCAGGTGCTCTCGACTTACGACGGGGACCTCAGAGACACTCTCTGGTGGCCTCAGGAAAGGCCAGTCCCCATGTGAGTTCTTCGGGGACCTCTCGGGATTCCTCTCCCGTCGATGCCGGGCCTAAGACCTTGTGTGAAGTCGGTGCTGGAACCTGAGGATTCCTGTCCAGTGCTGACATGGATCTTGGGGTACTTCTGGAGTCTCCCCAGGGGAGTCAGTCCTCGTCTCGAGTGGGGGCATGCACATGAGCTTTCCCCCCGGTCTGTAGCAGCAGTGTCACGCTTCTCTTCGCGTGGATCAAGGGATCTGTGGCTTTCCCTCGATGCTTTCCCACGAGGCTTTCTCACGAGTAATTCCCACAGGGTTGTCCCACGTGCCAACGTGGTGTGAGTCGATCCTCGGCTTGAAAGTCGAGGCAGTGCAGGGAAAACAAGTTTCCCTGGAATGGACTGAGACATCAGGGCGACTCTGGGAATGGTGGCAGGACCCTGGAGTTCCTCTCGCCTTTCCTGTGGAGAGCGCCTCCTCTTGAGATGCCACGGGAACGTGGGGAATTCTTTCCCACCACGCAGGGAAGGGATCCCTCCTCTCGATCTAGGAGGCGGAAAGGGGGCTCCTCTGAATGTGGCGGGACTCTCGTGCTTCCTCTCGAGTGGAGATGTGTATGTCGGGGAACTTCTTGAGTTGCAGCAAGGGTGTGAAGAACCCTTTGGAAGTCCAGGGGTTAGGTGTGATAAGCCTCAAGACGCCTCATCGGAAATGGGCCTCATCTCGCCTGGAGGGGAGAACCTCCTGGATTTTCTCGAGTTGCAGCAGGTGCTCTCGACTTACGGCGGGGACCACAGGGACCCGCTCTGGTGGCCTCAGGAAAGGCCATTCGCCATGCGAGTTGCTCGGGGGCCTCTCGGGATTCCTCTCCCGTCGATGCCGGGGCCTAAGACCTTGTGTGGAGTCGGGGCAGGAAACTGAGGATTCCTCTCCAGTGCTCACATGGATCTTGGGGTACTTCTGGTGTCTCCCGAGGGGAGTAAGTCTTCGTCTCGTGTGGGGACATGCCCGTGCGCTTTCCTCCCGAGCTGTAGCAGCAGTGTCATGCTTCAATTCGAGTGGATCATGGGTTCTGTGGTTTCCCTGGAGGCTTTCCCAGGAGGCTCCCCACGAGGCTTTCCACAGGGCTGTCCCTGATGCCACCGTTGTGTGAGTCGATCCTCGGCTTGAAAGTCGAGGTAGTGCAGGGAATGGATTGAGACAACTGGGGGACTCTGGGAATGGTGGCCAGACTCTAGAGTTCCTCTCAACTTTCCTGTGGAGAGTGCCTCCTCTTGAGATGCGACGGGAACGCCGGGAATTCTTTCCCGACCACCAGGAAAATGATCCCTCCTCTCGAGCTATGAGACGGAATCGGGGCTCCTCTGGATGTGGGCGGGACTCTCGTGCTTCCTCTCGCGTGGAGGCCGAGTATGTCGGGGAACTTATTCAGTTGCAGAAAGGCGTGTGAAGGACCTTTTGAAAGTTCCAGATGTTAGGTGCAATTAGCCTCTAGACGCCTCAGCGGAAATGCGCCTCATCTCGCCTGGAGGGGAGAACCTCCTGGATTTTCTCGAGTTGCGGCAGGTGCTCTCGACTTCTGACGGGGACCTCAGGGACCCGCGCTCTGGTGGCCGCAGGAAAGGCCAGTCCCCATGCGAGTTGCTCGGTGGCCTCTCGGGATTCCTCTCCCTTCGATGCCGGGGCCTAAGACCTTGTGTGGGTCGGTCCTGGAACCTGAGGATTCCTCTCCAGTGCTGACATGGATCTTGGGGTTCTTCGGGAGTCTCCCAGGGGAGTCAGTCCTCATTCGAGTGGGGGCATTGAAGAGCGCTTTCCTCCCGAGCTGTACAGCAGTGTCGTTCTTCCCGTCGAGTGGATCAAGGGATCAGTGGCTTTCCCTCGAGGCTTTCCCATGAGGCTTTCTCACGAGGCTTTCTCACAGGGCTGTCCCACGTGCCACCGTGCTGTGAGTCGATCCTCGCTTGAAAGTCGAGGCAGTGCAGGGAAAACTGGTTTCCCTGGAATTGACTGAGATATCTGGGGTACTCTGGGAATGGTGGCACGACACTGGAGTTCCTCTCACCTTTCCTGTTGAGAGGGCCTCCTCTTGAGTTGTGACGGGAAGACCGGGAATTCTTTCCCGACCACGCAGGGAAAGGATACCTCCTCTCTAGCTGTGAGGCGGAAACGGGGCTCCTCTGGATGTGGGCGGGACTCTCGTGCTTCCTCTCGAGTGGAGACGGGTATGTCGGGGAACTTCTTGAGTTGCAGCAAGGGTGTGAAGTCCCCTTTGGAAGTTCCAGAGGTTTAGGTGTGATTAGCCTGGAGACGCCTCAGCGGAAATGGGCCTCATCTCCCCTGGAGGGGAGAACCTCCTGGATTTTCTCGAGTTGGGACAGGTGATCTCGACTTAAGACGAGGACCTGAGGGACCCGCTCTGGTGGCCTCAGGAAAGGCCATTCCCCATGCGAGTTGCTCGGGGCCTCTCGGGATTCCTCTCCCGTCGATGCGGGGCCTAAGACCTTGTGTGGAGTCGGTGCCGGAACCTGAGGATTCCTCTCCAGTGCTGACATGGATCTTGGCGTCTTTAAAGGCGAGATGAGGCCCATTTGCGCTGAGGCGTCTCGAGGCTAATCACACCTAACCTCTGGAACTTCCAAAGGGTCCTTCACACCCTTGCTGCAACTCAAGAAGTTCTCCGACATACCCGTCTCCACTCGAGAGTATCAAGATCTTCCGCCCACTTTCAGAGGAGCACCGTTTCCACCTCATAGCTCTAGAGGAGGGATCCTTTCCCTGCGTGGTCTGGAAAGCATTCCCGGCGTTCCAGTCGCATCTCAAGAGGAGGCCCTCTCCACAGGAAAGGCGAGAGACTCTCCAGGGTCGTTCCACCATTCCCAGAGTCCCCAGATGTCTCTGTCAATTCCAGGGAAACCTGTTTTCCCTGCACTGCCTGGACTTTCAAGCCGAGGATCGACTCACACCACGGTGGCACGTGGGACAGCCCTGAGGAAAATCCTCGTGGAAAGCCTCATTGGAAATCCTCGAGGGAAAGCTGCAGATCCCTTGATACACGCTAAGGGAAGTGTGACACTGCTTCCACAGATCGGGAGGAAATTGAACCTGCATGCCCCACTCGAGACTAGGACTGACTAACCTGGGGAGACTCCAGAAGTACCCCAAGATCCATGTCAGCACTGGAGAGGAATCCTCAGGTTCCGGCACCGACTCCACACAAGGTCTTAGGCCCGGCATCGACGGGAGAGGAAACCAAGAGGCCCCCGAGCAACTCGCATGGGGACTGGCCTTTCCTGAGGCCACCAGATCGGGTCCCTGAAGTCCCCGTCGTAAGTCGACAGCACCTGCCGCAACTCGAGAAAATCCAGGAGGTTCTCCCTCCAGGCGAGATGAGGCCCATTTTCCTGAGGCCTCTCGAGGCTAACCACACCTATCCTCTGGAACTTCCAAAGGGTCCTTCACAACCTTGCTGCAGCTCAAGAAGTTCCCAGACATACCCGTCTCCATTCGAGAGGCACGAGAGTCCCGCCCACATCCAGAGGAGCCCGTTTCCGCTCATAGCTCGAGAGGAGGGATCCTTTCCCTGCGTGGTCGGGAAAGAATTCCGGCGTTCCCGTCTCATCTCAAGACGAGGCGCTCTCCACAGGAAAGGCGAGAGGAAATCCAGGGTCATGCCACCATTCCCAGAGTCCCCCAAATGTCAGTCGATTCCAGGGAAACCTGTTTTCCCTGCACTGCCGACTTTCAAGCCGAGGATCAACTCACACCACGGAGCAACGTGGGCCAGCCCTGTGGGAAAGCCTCTTGGGAAAGCCTCTTGGAAAGCCTCGAGGGAAAGCCACAGATCCTTGATCCACGCTAAAGGAAGCGTGACACCGCTGCTACAGCTCGGGAGGAAAGTGCACATGCATGCCCCACTCGAGACGAGGACTGACTCACCTGGGGAGACTCCAGGAGTACCCAAGATCCATGTCAGCACAGGAGAGGAATCCTCAGTTTCCGGCACCAACTGCACACAAAGTTTTTGGGCTCCAGCATCGACGGGAGAGAAATTCCGAGAGACACCCGAGCAACATTCATGTGGACTGGCCTTTCCTGAGTCCACCAGAGCGGGTCCCTGAGGTCCCCGTCGTATGACGAGAGAACCTGCCCCACCTCGAGAACACCCAGGAGGTTCTCCCTTCCAGGCATGATGAGGCCCATTTCCAATGAGGCGTCTCAAGGCTAATCACAACTAAACTCTGGAACTTCCAAAGGGTCCGTCACACCCTTGCTGCTACTCAAAAAGTGCCTCGACATACCCGTCTCCACTCGAGAGGAAGAACGAGTTCCCGCCCACATCCAGAGGAGCCCCGTTACCGTCTCATAGCTGGAGAGGAGGGACACTTTCCCTGCGTGGTCGGGAAAAGAATTCCCGACGTTCCCGTCGCATCTCAAGAGGAGGCCCTCTCCACAGTAAAGGCCAGAGGAACTCCAGGTTCGTGACCATTCCAGAGTCCCCCAGATATCTCCGTCCATTCCAGCGAAAACTGTTTTCCCAGCACTGCTCGACTTTCAAGCCGAGGGTCGACTGACACTACAGTTGGCACGTTGGACAGCCCTGTGGGAAAGCCTCTTGGGAAAGCCTCGTGGGAAAGCCTCGGGGGAAAGACTCGAGGGGAAAGCCACAGATACCTTGATCCACGCTAAAGGAAGCGTGACACTGCTGTTACAGCTCGGGAGCAAAGCGCACCGTGGATGCCCCCACTCGAGACGAGGACTGACTCCCCTGTGGGAGACTCCACAAGTACCCCAAGATCCACGTCAGCACTGAGAGGAATCCTCAGGTTCCGGCTCCGAATCCACCCAACGTCTTAGGCCCCCGGCACCGACGGGAGAGAAATGATCCGAGAAGCCCCCGAGCAACTCGCATGGGGGACTGGCCTTTCCTGAGGCCACCAGAACGGGTCCCTGTCGTCCCCGTCGTAAGTCGAGAGCACGTGCCGCAACTCAATAAAATCCAGGGAGGTTCTTCCCTCCAGGCGAGATGAGGCCAATTTCCGCTGAGGCAATCGAGGATAATCACACCTAACCTCTGGAACTTCCAAAGGGTCCTTCACACCCTTGCTGCAACTCAAGAAGTTCCCCGACATACCCATCTCCACTCGAGAGGAAGCACGAGAGTCCCGCCCACATCCAGAGGAGCCCCGTTTTCGCCTCCTAGCTCGAGAGGAGTGATCCTTTCCCTGCGTGGTCGGGAAAGAATTCCTGGCGTTCCCGTCCCATCTCAAGAAGAGGCGCTTTCCACGATAAAGGAGAGAGGAACTCCAGGATCGTGCCACCTTTCCCCGGGTCCCCCAGATGTCTCAGTCCATTCAGGGAAACCTGTTTCCCTGCACTGCCTCGACTTTCAAGCCAGGGTCGACTCACACCACGGTGGCACGTGGGACAGCCCTGTGGGAAAGCTCGTGGGAAACCCTCGTGGGAAAGACTCGAGGGAAAGCCACAGATCCCTTGATCCACGCGAAGGGAAGGGTGAAACTGCTGCCACAGCTCGAGAGGAAAGCGCACGTGCATGCCCCCACTCGAGACGAGGACTGGACTCCCAAGTACCCCAAGACTCCAGAAGTACCCCAAAGATCCATGTCAGCACTGGGAGAATAATTCTCAGTTTACGGCCCCGACTTCACAAAAGGTCTTAGGCCCCAGCATTGAAGGGAGAGGAATCCCGACGAGGCCAATAAGCAACTCGCACGGAGAGTGGCCTTTCCTGAGGCCACCAGATAGGGGTCCCTGTTGTCCCCGTCGTAAATCGAGAGCACCTACCGCAAATCGAGAAAATCCTGGAGATTCTCCCCTCCAGGCTAGATGAGGCCCATTTCCGCTGAGGCGACTCGAGGCTAATCACATCTAACCTTTGGAACTTCCATAGGGTCCTTCACACCCTTGCTGCAACTCAAGAAGTTCCCCGACATACCCTTGTCCACTCGAGAGGAACCACCGAGCGTCCCTTGCACATCCAGAGGAGGCCCTTTTCCTCCTTGTAGCTCGAGAGGAGTGATCCTTTCCCTGCCTGTTCGGGAAAGAATTCCCGGCATTCCCGTCGCATCTCAAGAGGAAGCGCTCTCCACAGGAAAGGCGAGAGGAACTCCAGGGTCGTGCCACCATTCCAAGAGTCCCCCAGAGGACTGAGTCCATTCCAAAGGAAACTCTTTTACCTGCACTGCCTTGACTGTCACGCCGAGGATCGACTCACACCACGGTGGCACTTGGGACAGCCCTGTGTGTTAGCCTCGTGGGAAGCCTCATGGGGAAATCCTACAGGGAAAGCCCACACATCCCTTGATCCACCCGTCGGGTAGCATGACACTGCTGCCACAGTTAGGGAGGAAAGCCCACGTGCATTTCCCCACTCGAGACGAGGACTGACTCCCCTTGGGGAGAGTCCAGAAGTACCCAAAAATCCACGTCAGCACTGGAGAGGAATCCTCAGTTTCCGGTCCCAACTCAACACAAGGTCTTCGACTCGGGAAATTCAAGCAGTTAAAAGATCTCTCCTTTGGAGCCTCGAGGGGATCGGGCTTCTCTGGATGTGGGCGGGACCCTCGTGCTTCCTTTGAGTGTAGACGGGTATGTCGGAAAGCTCTTGAGTTGCAGCAAGTGTGTGAAGGAACCATTGGAAGTTCCAGAGGTTAGGTGTGCTTAGCCTCTAGATGCGTCAGTGGAAATAGGCCTCATTTTGCCTGTAGGGGAGAATCTCCTGGATTTTCTCGAGTTACGGCAGGTGCTCTCGAATTATGACGGGGACCTCAGGGACCGGTCTCGTGGCCTCAGGAAAGGCCAGTCCCCATGCAAGTTGCCAGGGGGACTCTCGGGATTCCTCTTGGGTCGATGCCGGGGCCTAAGACTTGTGTGGAGTCGAGGCCGGATCCTGAGGATTCCTCTCCAGTGCTGACATGGTTCTTGGGGTACTTCTGGAGTCTCCCAGGGAAGTCAGTCCTCGTCTCGAGTGTGGGCATGCACGTGCGCTTTCCTCCGAGCTGTAGCAGCAGTGTCACGCTTCCTAACGCGTGTTCAAGGGATCTGTAGCTTTCACTCAAGTCTTTCCTTCAAGGCTTTCCCAAGAGTCTTTCCCACAGGGCTGTCCCACCTGCCACCATGGTGTGAGTCGATCCTCGCTTGAAAGTCGAGGCAGTGCAGGGAAACAGGTTCCTCTGGAATGGACTGAGACATCTGGGGGACTCTTGAATGGTGGTACGACCCTGGAGTTCCGCTCGCCTTTCCTGTGGAGAGCGCCTCCTCTTGAGATGGGACGGGAACGCGGGAATTCTTTCCCGACCAAGCAGGGAAAGGATCCGTCATCTCGAGGTCCGAGGCAGAAACGGGGCTCCTCTGGATGTGGGCGGACCCTCGTGCTTCCTCTGGAGTGGAGACGGTATGTCGGGGAACTTCTTGAGTTTCAGCAAGGTTGTGAAGGAACCTTTGGAATTTCCAGAGTTTAGGTGTGATTAGCCTCGAGAGCCTCAGCGGAAATTGGCCTCATGCCTGGAGGGGAGAACCTCCTGGATTTTCTCGAATTGTGGCCGGTGTTCTCAACGTACGCTGGGACCTCAGGGACCCGCTCTGGTAGCGTCAGGAAAGGCCAGTTCCCATCCGAGTGCTACGGGGCCTCTCGGGATTCCTCTCCCGTCGATGGTGGGGCCTAAGACCTTGTGTGAAGTCGAGGCCGGTACCTGAGGATTCTCTCCCGTGCTGACATGGTTCTTGGGTACTTCTTGAGTCTCCCCAGGGGTGTCAGTCCTCTTCTCTTCGGGATCATGCAAGAACGCTTACCTCCCGAGCTGCAGTAGCAGTGTCACGCTGCCGTCGCGTGGATCAAGAGATCTGTGTCTTTCCCTCGAGGTATTTCCCACGGGGCTTTCCCTCGAGGCTTTCCCACGAGGCTTTCCCACATCGCTGTCCCCACGTGCCACCCGTGGTGCCAGTCGATCCTCGGCGTGAAAATCAAGGCAGTGCAGGGAAAACAGGTTCCTCTGGAATGGACTGAGACATCTGGGGACTCTTGGAATTGTGGCACGACCCTGGAGTTCCCTCTCGCCTTTCTGTGAGAGCGCCTCTTCTTGAGATGCGGTGGAACGCCGGGAATTCTTTCCCGACCAAGCAGGGAAAGTGCCGTGGTCCAGCCCCGGTGGATCCAGGGTGATTCGAAGGTGGGGACGTATTCGTCGTCTTTGGAAATATACATATTTAATCCAGATATAAAGAGATTAGAAATGGATAGTGTAGTAGGAAGATTATTGGAGAAAAGGCTGAATAACTTGGATTACGTGGAATAGATCCATCCTCCAGTAAGAGAATTCAGCCAGAAAAACGGGAGCAAAAAAGAAGCGACATGGGGGAATCAGTCTTTCCGGAAACTGATCTGATTTCTTTATTTTTGGTTTTGCTTGTATACCTCTTGTTACACATAGGGATGAATACAGAGTCAGGCAGGAGTCGGCATCCTGACCTTTATCAAAAATCAGGTGCTTCACATAAATGTATAAAAAAAGGTTTAGGGATCTTAACATCATCTTCTGGCCATGAATGAGACCTGCTGACATTTTATGATCCTTTCTTTCTGATAACCAAATAAACTTATTTCTTCCAAGGGTGTTTTTTCTTAAACCAGGCACCACCCTCCAAATAAGTTACATTCCTATAGGTGAGGGTGTAGTGAGTTACAATCAAGAAAGGAATTTATTTAACCCAAGTTTAACATGATTAGTCTTAAAGGTGAATTCTTATTTCTCCTATATGCTTAAAGGTTAATACTTATTTCTCCTATATACTAGTTTATAAAAAAAAAAAAAAAAATTGAATATA
>NW_017194322.1:0-9391 GCF_001704415.2 Capra hircus
AGTAAATTCGAGAGCACCTGCCGCAACTCGAGAAAATCCAGGAGGTTCTCCCTCCAGGCGAGGTGAGGCCCATTTCCGCGGCATGAGGCTAATCACACTTAACCCTGGAACTTCGAAAGGGTCCTTCACACCTTTGCTGCAACTCAAGAAGTTCCCCGACAAACTCGTCTCCACTCGAGAGAAGCACGAGAGTCCCGCCCACATCCAGAGGAGCCCGTTTCCGCCTCCTAGCTCGAGGAGGACGAATCCTTTCCCCTGAGTGCTCGGATAGAATTCCCAGTGTTCCGTCGCATCTCAAGAGGAGGCGCTCTCCACAGGAAAGGCGAGAGGAATTCCAGGGTCGTGCCACCATTCCCAGAGTCCCCCAGATATCTCAGTCCATTCCAGGGAAACCTGTTTTCCCTGCACTGCCTCGACTTTCAAGCTGCGGATCTAGTCACACCACCACAGTGGCACGTGGACAGCCCTGTGGGAAAGCCTCGAGGGAAAGCCACAGATCCCTTTATCCACGCGAAGGGAAAGCGCGACACTGCTGCTACAGCTCGGGAGGAAAGCTCACGTGCATGCCGTCTCTCGAGTCGAGGACTGACTCCCTTGGGCAGACTCCAGAAAAACCCCAAGATCCATGTCAGCACTGGAGAGGAATGCTCAGGTTACGGCACCGATTCCACACAAGATCTTAGGCCCTGCATCGACGGGAGAGGAATCCCGAGAGGCCCCCGAGCAGCTCGCATGTGGACTGGCCTTTCCTGAGACCACCATAGCTGGTCCCTGAGGTCCCTGTCGTAAGTCGAGAGCACCTGCCACAACTCGAGAATATCCAGGAGGTTCTCCCCCTCCAGGCGAGATGAGGCCCATTTCCGCTGAGGCGTCTCGGGCTAATCACATCTAACCTCTGGAACTTCCAAAGAGTCCTTCACACACTTGCTGCAACTCAAGAAGTTCCCCGACATACCCGTCTCCACTCGGGAGGAGGCACGCGAGTCCCGGCCACATCCAGAGAAGCCCCGTTTCCGCCTCCTAGCTCGAGAGGAGGGATCCTTTCCCTGCGTGATCGGGAAAGAATTCCGGGCCTTCCTGTCGCATCTCAAGAGGAGGGCGTCTGAACCACAGGAAAGGCGAGAGGAACTCCAGGTCGTGCCACCATTCCAGAGTCCCCCAGATGTCACAGTCCAATCCAGGGAAACCTGTCTTTCCCTGCACTGCCTCGACTTTCAAGCCTGAGGATCGACTCACACCACGTGGCACGGTGGGACAGCCCTGTGGGAAAGACCTGTGGGAAAGCCCCGTGGGAAAGCTCGTGGGAAAGCCTCGAGGAGAAAGCCACAGATCCCTTGATCCAGGTGAAGGAAGCGTGATACTGCTGCTACAGCTCGGAAGGAAAGCGCACGTGCCATGCCCCCACTCGAGACGACGGACTGACTCCCCTGGGAGACTCCAGAAGTACCCCAAGATCCATGTCAGCACTGGACAGGAATTCTCATCGTTCCGGGCACCGACCCACACAAGGTCTTAGGCCCCGCATCGACGGGAGAGGAATCCCGAGAGCCCTCGAGCAACTGGCCATGGGACTGGCCTTTCCTGAGGCCACCAGAGAGGGTCCCTGAAGTCCCTGTCGTAAGTCGAGAGCACCTGCCGCAACTCGACAAATCCAGGAGGTTCTCCCCTCCAAGCGAGATGAGGCCCATTTCCCGCTGAGGCGTCTCAAGGCTAATCACATCTAAACTCTGGAACTTCCAAAGGTCCTTTCACACCCTTGCTGCAACTCAAGAAGTTCCCCGACATACCCGTCTCCACTCCGAGAGGAAACACTAGAGTTCTGCCCACATCCAGAGGAGCCCCGTTTCCTGCCTCCCTAGCTCGAGAGGAGGGATCCTTTCCCTGCGTGTTCGGGAAAGAATTCCCGGAGTTCCGGTCGCATCTCAAGAGGAGGTGCTCTCCACAGGAAAGGCGAGAGGAACTCCAGGGTCGTGCCACCATTCCCAGAGTCCCCAGATGTCTCAGTCCATTCCAGGGAAACCTGTTTTCCCTGCACTGCCTCGATTTTCAAGCCGAGGATCGACTCACACCACGGTGGCACGTGGGACAGCACTGTGGAAAAGCCTCGTGGGAAAGCCTCGAGGGAAAGCCAAAGATCCCTTGATCCACGGGAAGGGAAGCGCCACACTGCTACTACAGTTCAGGAGGAAAGCGCACGTGCATGCCCCCACTCGAGACGAGGACTGACTCCCCTGGGGAGACTCCAGAAGTACCCCCAAGATCCATGTCATCGCTGGAGAGGAAACCTCAGGTTCCGTCACCGAATCCACTCAAGGTCTTAGACCCCGGCATCGACGGGAGAGGAATCCCGAGAGGCCCCGAGCAACTCGCAAGTGGACTAGCCTTTCCTGAGGCCACCAGAGCGTGTCCCTGAGGTCCCCGTTGTAATTCGAGTGCACCTACCGCAACTCGAGAAAATCCAGGGGGTTCTCCCCTCCAGGCGAGATGAGGCCCTTTTCCGCTGATGCGTCTCGAGGCAAAAGACACCTAACATCTGGAACTTCCAAAGGGTCCTTCACACCCTTGCTGCAACTCAAGAAGTTCCCAGACATACCCGTCTCCACTGGAGAGGAAGACGAGAGTCCGCCCACATCCCAGAGGAGCACCGTTTCCGCCTCCTAGCTCCGAGAGGAAGGATCCTTTCCCTGCGTGGTCGGGAAAGAATTCCCGGTGTTCCCGTCGCACCTCAAGAGCAGACGCTCTCCACAGGAAAGGCGAGAGGAACTCCAGGGTCGTTCCACCATTCCCAGAGTCCCCCAGATGTCTCAGTCCATTCCAGAGAAAACTTTTTTCCCTGCACTGCCTCGACTTTCAAGCCGAGGATCGACTCACACCACGGTGGCACGTGAGACAGCCCTGTGGAAAAGCCTCGTGGGAAAGCTTCGAGGGAAATCCTCGAGGAAAGCCACAGATCCCTTGATCCACGCAAAGGGAAGTTGGACACTGTGCTCCAGTTCGGGAGGAAAGCGCACGTGCAAGCCCCCACTCGAGACGAGGACTGACTTCCCTGGGGATACTCTAGAAATACCCCAAGATCCATGTCAGCACTGGAGAGGAATCCTCAGGTTCTGGCCCTGAATCCAGACAAGGTCTTAGGCCCTAGCATCGACGGGAAAGGAATCCCGAGAGGTCCAAGAGCAACTCGCATGGGGAGTGGCCTTTCCTGAGGCCACCAGAGCGGGTCCTGAGGTCCCCGTCGTAAGTAGAGTGCACCTGCCGCAACTCTAGAAAATCCAGGAGGTTCTCCCCTCCAGGCGAGATGAGGCCCATTTCCGCTGAGGCGTCTCGAGGCTAATCACATCTAACATCTGGAACATCCAAAGGGACTCTCACACCCTTGCTGCAACTCAAGAAGTTCCCCGACATGCCCGTCTCCACTCGAGATGAAGCACGAGAGTCCCGCCCACAACCAGAGGAGCCCCGTTTCCGCCTCCTAGCTCGAGAGGAGGGATCCTTTCCCTGCGTGGTCCGGAAAAGAATTCCCGGCGTTCGCATCGCATCTCAAGAGGAGGCGCTCTCCACAGGAAAGGCGAGAAGAACTCCAGGGTCGTGCCACCATTTCCAGAGTCGCCCAGATGTCTCAGTCCATTCCAGGGAAACCTGTTTTCCCTGCACTGCCTCGACTTTCAAGCCGAGGATCGACTCACACCACGGTGGCACGTGGGACAGCCCTGTAGGAAAGCCTCGTGGGAAAGCCTAGAGGGAAAGCCACAGATCCCTTGATCCAACGTGAAGGGAAGAGTGACACTGCTGCTACAGCTCGGGAGGAAAGCGCACGTGCATGCCCCCACTCGAGACGAGGACTGACTCCCCTGGGGAGACTCCAAAAGTACCCCAAGATCCATGTCAGAACTGGAGAGGAATGCTCAGGTTCCGGCTCCGACTCCACACAAGGTTTTAGGCCCGGCATCGACGGGAGGGGAATCCCGAGAGGCCCCCGAGCAACTCGCATGGGGACTGGCCTTTCCTGAGGCCACCAGAGCGGGTCCCTGAGGTCCCCGTCGTAAGTCGAGAGCACCTGACGCAACTCGAGAAAATCCAGGAGGTTCTCCCCTCTAGGCGAGATGAGGCCCATTTCCTGTGAGGCCTCTCAGGCTGATCACACCTAACCTCTGGAAATTCCAAAGGGTCCTTCACACCCTTGGTGCAACTCAAGAAGTTCCCCGACATACCCGTTTCCACTCGAAAGGAAGCACGAGAGTCCCGCCCACATCCAGAGGAGCCCCGTTTACGCCTCCTAGCTCGAGAGGAGGGATCCTTTCCTGCGTGGTCGGGAAAGAATTCCCGGCGTTTCCTTCGCATCTCAAGAGGAGGGGCTCTCCACAGGAAAGGCGAGAGTAACTAAACTGTCGTGCCACCATTCCCAGAGTCCCCCAGATGTCTCAGTCCATTCCAGGGAAACCTGTTTTCCCTGCACTGCCTCGACTTTCAAGCCGACGATCGACTCACTCCACGGTGGCACGTGGGACAGCCCATGGGAAAGCCTCGTGGGAAAGCCTCGTGGGAAAGCCTCGAGGGAAAGCAACAGATCCCTTGATATACGCGAAGGCAAGCGTGACACTGCTGCTACTGCTCGGGAGGAAAGCGCACGTGCATGCCCCCACTCGAGACGAGGACTGACTACCCTGGCGAGACTCGCGAAGTACCCCAAGAATCATGTCAGCACTAGAGAGGAATCCTCAGGTTCCGGCACCGACTCCACACAAGGTCTTAGGCGCCGGCATCTACGGGAGAGGAATCCCGAGAGCCACTCGAGCAACTCGCATGGGGTCGGCCTTTCCTGAGGCCAACAGAGAGGGTCCCTGAGGTCCCCGTCGTAACTTGAGAGCACCTGCCGCAACTCTAGAAAATCCAGGAGGTTCTCCCCTCCAGGTGAGATGAGGCCCATTTCCGTTGAAGCGTCTCGAGGCTAATCACATCTAACCTCTGGAACTTCGAAAGGGTCCTTCACACCCTTGCTACAACTCAAGAAGTTCCCCGACATACCGGTCTCCACTCGAGAGGAAGCACGAGAGTCCCGCCCACATCCAGAGGAGCCCCGTTTCCGCCTCCTAGCTCGAGTGGAGGGATCCTTTCCCTGCGTGGTGGATAAAGAATTCCCTGCGTTACCGTCGCATCTCAAGAAGAGGCGCTCTCCACAGGAAAGGCGAGAGGAACTCCCAGGGTCGTGCCACCATTCCCAGAGTCCCCCAGATGTCTCAGTCCATTCCTGGGAAATCTGTTTTCCCTCCACTGCCTCGACTTTCAAGCCGAGGATCGACTCACACCACGGTGGCACGTTGGATAGTCCTGTGGGAAAGCCTCGTGGGAAAGCCTCGAGGGAAAGCCACAGATCCCTTGATCCACGCGAGGGGAAGCGTGACACTGCTGCTACAGCTCGGGAAGAAAGGGCACGTGCATGCCCCACTCGAGACGAGGACTGACTCCCCTGGGGAGACTCCAGAAGCTCCCCAAGATCCATGTCAGCACTGGAGAGGAATACTCAGGTTCCGGCACCGTCTCCACAGAAGGTCTTTGGCCCCAGCATCTACGGAGAGGAATCCCGAGAGGCCCCCGAGCAACTCGCATGGGGACTGGCCTTTCCTGAGGCCACCAGAGCGGGTTCTGAGATCCCTGTCGTAAGACGAGAGCACCTGCCGCAACTCGAGAAAATCCAGGAGGTTCTCCCCTCCAGGCGAGATGAGGCCGATTTCCGCTGAGGCGTCTCGAGGCTAATGACATCTAACCTCTGGAACTTCGAAAGAGTCCTTCACACCCTTGCTGCAACTCAAGAAGTTCCCCGACATACCTGTCTCCACTCGCGAGGAAGCACGAGAGTCCCGCCCACATCCAGAGGAGCCCCGTTTCCGCCTCCTAGCTCGAGAGGAGGGATCCTTTCCCTGCGTGGTTGGGAAAGAATTCCCGGTGTTCCCTTCGCATCACAAGAGGAGGCGCTCTCCACAGGAAAGGCGAGAGGAACTCCAGTGTCGTGACACATTCCCAGGTCCTCCAGATGTCTCAGTCCATTCCAGGGAAAACTGTTTTCCCTGCACTGCTTCGACTTTCAAGCTGAGGATCGACTGACACCACGGTGGCACGTGGGACAGCCCTGTGGGAAAGCCTCGTGGGAAAGCCTCGTGGGAAAGCCTTGGGGAAAGCCGTAGATCCCTTGATCCACGCGAAGGGAAGCGTGACACTGCTGCTCCAGCTCGGGAGGAAAGCGCACGTGCATGCCCCACTCGAGACGAGGACTGGACTCCCCTCTAGAGACTACAGAAGTACCCCAAGATCCATGTCAGCACTGGAGAGGAATCCTCAGTTTCCGGCACCGACTCCACAAAAGGTCTTAGGCCCCGGCATCAACGGGAGAGGAATCCCGAGAGGCCCCCGAGCAACTCGCATGGGGACTGGCCTTTCCTGAGGCGACCAGAGCGGTTCCCTGAGGTCCCCGTCGTAAGTCGAGAGCACCTGCCGCAACTCTAGAAAATCCAGGAGGTTCTCCCCTCCAGGCGAGATGAGGGCCCATTTCCGCTGAGGCGTCTCGAGGCTAATCACACCTAACCTCTGGAACTTCGAAAGGGTGCTTCACACCCTTGCTGCAACTCAAGAAGTTCCCCGACATACCCGTCTCCACTCGAGAGGAAGCACGAGAGTCCAGCCCACATCCAGAGGAGCCCCCGTTTCCGCCTCCTAGCTCGAGAGGTGGGATCCTTTCCCTGCGTGTTCGGGAAAGAATTCCCGGCCTTCCCGTCGCATCTCAAGAGGAGGCGCTCTCCACAGGAAAGGGAGAGGAACTCCAGGGTCGTGCCACCATTCCCAGAGTCGCCCTGATGTCTCAGTCCATTCCAGGGAAACCTGTTTTCCCTGAACTGCCTCGACTTTCAAGCCGAGGATCCACGCACACCACGGTGGCACGTGGGACAGCCCTGTGGGAAAGCCTCGTGGGAAAGCCTGGTGGAAATCCTCGAGGGAAAGCCGCAGATCTCTTGATCCATGGGAAGGGAAGTGTGACAGTGCTGCTACATCTCTAGAGGAAATCGCACGTGCATGCCCCCACTCGAGACGAGGACTGACTCCTCTGGGGAGACTCCCGAAGTCCCCCAAGATCCCTGTCAGCACTGGAGAGGAATCCTCAGGTTCTGACCCCCAGTCCACACAAGGTCTTAGGCCACGGCATCGACGGGAGAGGAATCCCGAGGGGCCCCCGAGCAACTCCCATGGCAACTGCCTTTCCTGAGGCCACGAGAGGTGTCCCTGAGGTCCCAGTCGTAAGTGAGAGCACCTGCCGCAACTCGAGAAAATCCAGGAGGTTCTCCCCTCCAGGAGAGATGAGGCCCATTTCCGCTGAGGCGTCTCAAGGCTAATCACACCTAACCTCTGGAACTTCCAAAGGGTCCTTCACACCCTTTCTGCAACTCAGGAAGTTCCCCTACATACCCCGACTCCACTCGAGAGGAAGCACGAATGTCCCGCCCACATCCAGAGGATCCCCGTTTCCGCCTCCTAGCTCGAGAGGAGCGATCCTTTCCCTGGGTGGTCGGGAAAGAATTCCCGGCGTTCCCGTCGCATCTCAAGAGGAGCCACTCTCCATGGGGAAAGGCGAGAGGAACTACAGGGTCGTGCCACCATTCATAGAGTCCTCCAGAGGTCTAAGTCCCTCAAGGGAAAACTGTTTTCTCTGCACTGTTTCGACTTTCAAGCCGTGGGTCGACTCACACCACGGTGGCACGTGGGACAGCCCTGTGGGAAAGCCTCGTGGGAAAGCCTCGTGGGAAAGCCTCGTGGGAAAGCCTCGAGGGAAAGCCACAGATCCCTTTATCCACGCGAAGGGAAGCGCGACACTGTTGTTACAGCTCGGGAGGAAAGCGCACGTGCATGCCCCCACTCGAGACGAGGACTGACTCTTCTGGGGAGACTCCAGAAATACCCCAAGATCCATGTCAGCACTGGAGAGGAATCCTCAGGTTCCGGCACCAACTCCACACAAGATCTTAGGACCCGGCATCGACGGAAGAGGAATCCCGAGAGGCCCCGAGCAACTCGCATGGGGACTGGCCTTTCCTGAGGCCACCAGAGCGGGTCCGTGAGGTCCCGTCATAAGTCGAGAGCACCTGCCGCAACTCGAGAAAATCCAGGAGGTTCTCCCCTCCAGGCGAGATGAGGCCCATTTCTGTTGAGTCGTCTCGAGGCTAATCACACCTAACCTCTGGAACTTCCAAAGGGTCCTTCACACCCTTGCTGCAAATCAAAAGTTCCCCGACATACCCGTCTCCACTCGAGAGGAAGCACGAGAGTCCCGCCCACATCCAGAGGAGCCCCGTTTCCGCCTCCTAGCTCGAGAGGAGGCATCCTTCCCCTGCGTGCTAGGGATAGAATTCCCAGTGTTCCGTCGCATCTAAAGAGGTGGCGCTCTCCACAGGAACGGCGAGAGGAACTCCAGGGTCGTGCCACCATTCCCAGAGTCCCCCAGATGTCTCAGTCCATTCCAGAGAAACCTGTTTTCCCTACACTGCCTCGACTTTCAAGCCGAGGATCGACTCACACCACGGTGGCACGTGGGAGAGCCCTGTGGGAAAGCATCGTGGGAAAGCCTAGTGGAAAGCCTCGCGGGAGAGCCACAGATCCCTTTATCCAGGCGAAGGGAAGCGCGACACTGCTGCTACAGCTCGGGAGGAAAGCGCACGTGCATGCCCCCACTCGAGACGAGGACTAACTCCTTTGGGCAGACTCCAGAAGTACCCAAGATCCATGTCAGCACTGGAGAGGAATCCTCAGGTTTTGGCCCCGACTCCACACAAGGTCTTAGGCCGGCATCGACGGGAGAGGAATCCCGAGAGGCACCCGAGCAACTCGCATGGGGACTGGCCTTTCCTGAGGCCACCAGAGCGGGTACCTGAGGTCCCGGTAGTAATTCGAGAGCACCTGCCGCAACTCGAGAAAATCCAGGAGGTTCTCCCCTCCAGGCGAGGTGAGGCCATTTCCGATTAGGCATGGAGGCTAATCACACTTAACCCCTGGAACTTCGAAAGGGTCCTTCACACCCTTGCTGCAACTCAAGAAGTTCCCGACAAACTCGTCTCCACTCGAGAGGAAGCACGAGAGTCCCGCCCACATCCAGAGGAGCCCGTTTCCGCCTCCTAGCTCGAGAGGACGAATCCTTCCCCTGAGTGCTCGATAGTAATTCCCAGTGTTCCGTCGCATCTCAAGAGGAGGCGCTCTCCACAGGAAAGGCGAGAGGAATTCCAGGGTCGTGCCACCATTCCCAGAGTCCCCAGATATCTCAGTCCATTCCAGGGAAACCTGTTTTCCCTGCACTGCCTCGACTTTCAAGCTGCGGATCTAGTCACACCACAGTGGCACGTGGACAGCAGCC
>NW_017194323.1:0-9390 GCF_001704415.2 Capra hircus
GACTCACATATCGGTGGCACGTGGGACAGCCCTGTGGGAAAGCCTCGTGGGGAAGCCTCGTGGGAAAGCCTCGAGGGAAAGCCTCAGATACCTTGATCCTCGCGAAGGGAAGCGTGACACTGCTGCTACAGCTCAGGAGGAAAGCGCACGTGCATGCCCCCACTCGAGACGAGGACTGACTCCCCTGGGAGACTCCAGAAGTACCCCAAGATCCATGTCAGCACTGGAGAGGAATCCTCAGGTTCTGGCACCTGCTGGGAGCCAGCGTGAGGAATCCCGCCCGTGAGAAGGTCATGAGGAAGAAAGCTGACATACGCAAGGCGTGCTCAGATTTCAGGGACCCCTCTGCAAATTCCTAAGCACGTACCCCAACAAAAATCTGCCTCTTTTGTGCTCTGCTTTTCCACTCTTCTGACATTTTCTGGAAAAAGTCAATTCAGGGCTATAGTCTTCTGCATTTGAAAGAGTGTTTCAATCCAAAAACCCCTCCGATGGCTTTCTAGCCTGCCTGCAGGACTCGTACAGCTGCGCTTGTGATTGTTTGAGGCCTCCTGACAGCAGGGGGCACAGGAAGCTTAAAAAACATCGTAGGAATGTAGGAGCTTCCGAGGAGTCAAAATCTTTAGAATAGGACTGATTAAAGGTTTCATTTTTTGGGTCAATGCTTGCTGCCAAATTTTCATATCCTTTATTTTTAGATATAGTTGGTATATAGAAAAACAAGTAGTAGACCTGGTATTAGCAACATTAGATCTTTGAGTTAAGTACCTTCTTTGTTATATCCCACTGCACCTTTGTTCTATAGAGATGTAACTTTAATGCTTTAAGGAGATGCAGATTAAAAAAAAAAAACACTTCAGGGGAAACAAAATTAACATTCATTAAGGAAGAGAGCCAAAAAGTGTTAACAAGCCTCTTGGCCAAAAGATAATGTAAATTACATGAGACCTTTTGTATACAAAATGATATACGGAAAGAATCTGGGTTGCGAACGCTACATAATTTTGTGTTACCCATTGATCTCCGTGTTTTATCAAACCTATAAAAGGCCTTCTGAACAATAAAGGATGGGGGCCAGTTTCTCCAACAAGTCTCTCGGCCTGGTTTCTTGGGACTCTGGCTCCCCCATGTCTCTCTCTCTCTCTTCTTCTCTCCCCTTCCCTCTCTCTGCTCTTTACTTTAACTTCAGGCTGAATCTCCATCTGGGGCGCGGGAGCTTGCCAGGTCTACTTACTTGCCCCGGCTGTTAAGACCCGCACGAAAGGGAGCTTAAGGCGAGGCACCCTTAGATATTCAAGCGGGCGCCGGTGGCCCAACGTAGATGGTGCAAATTCCTTGTCTGGAATTTTATTGGCCTTCCGCGTAAACCAAGTTATTCAGCCCTCTTCCTCCACTTAATCTTCTTACTACACTATAGTTTCTTAATCTAATCTTACATTAATAAACAAACAAGTCTTTCCACGCCAACGCCGTCCATCCTTCGAATTCCCTGGATCCACCGGGGCTGGACCCCGGCAGGCACCGACTCCACACAAGGTCTTAGCCCTGGCATCGACGGGAGAGGAATCCCGAGAGGCCCCCGAGCAACTCGCATGGGGACTGGCCTTTCCTGAGGCCACCAGAGCGGGTCCCAGTGGTCCCCGTCGTAAGGCGAGAGCACGTACCGCAACTCGAAAAAATCCAGTAGATTCTCCCCTCCAGGGAGATGAGGCCCATTTCCGCTGAGGCGTCTCGAGGCTAATATCACCTAACCTCTGGAACATCCAAAGGTCATTCACACCCTTGCTGCAACTCAAGAAGTTCCCCGACATACCCATCTCCAATTGAGAGGAAGCACGAGAGTCCGCTCACATCCAGAGGAGCCCCGTTTCCGCCTCCTAGCTCGAGAGGAGGGATCCTTTCCCTGCGTGGTCGGGATAGAATTCCCGGCGTTTCCATCGCAAGTCAAGAGGAGGCGCTCTCCACAGGAAAGCGAGAGGAACTCCAGGGTAGTGCCACCATTCCCAGAGTCCCCCAGATGTCTCAGTCCATTTCAGAGGAACCCGTTTTCCCAGCACTGCCTCGACTTTCACGCCGAGGATCCACTCACACCATGGTGGCATGTGGGACAGCCCTGTGAGAAAGCCTCGAGGGAAAGCCACAGATCCCTTGATCCCCGCGACGGGAAGCGTGACACATCTGCTACACTGTCCCTGAGGTCACGGTCGTATGTCGAGAGTACCTGCCGCAACTCGAGAAAATCCAGGAGGTTCTCTGCTCCAGTCGAGATGAGGCCCATTTTCTCTGCGGCGTCTCGAGAGTAATCACACCTAAACTCTGGAACTTCCAAAGTGTCCTAAACACCCTTGCTAAAACTCAAGAAGTTCCCCGACATACCCGTCTCCACTCCAGAGGAAGGACGTGGGTCCGGCCACCGCCAGAGGAGCTCGTTTCCGCCTCCAAGCTCGAGATGAGGGATCCTTCCCCTGCTTCCTCGGGAAAGAATTCCCGACGTTTCCGACGCATCTCAAGAGGAGGCGCGCTGCACAGGAAAGGCGAGAGGAACTCATGGGTCGTGCCACCATTCCAAGAGTCCCCCAGATGTCTCAGTCCATTCCAGAGGATCCTGTTTTCCCTGCACTGCTTCGACTTTCACGCAGAGGATCGACTCACACCACTGTGGCAAGAGTGACAACCTTGTGGAAAGCTTCATGGGAAAGCCTCGAGGGAAAGCCACAGATCCCTTAAACCACGCGACGGGAAGCGTGACACTGCTGCTACAGCACGGGAGGAAAGCGCACGTGCATGCCCCTACTCGAGACGAGAACTGACTCCCCTGGGGAGACTCCAGAAATACCCCAAGATGCATGTCAGCCCTGGAGAGGAATCCTCAGGTTCCGGCCCCGACTCCACACAAGGTCTTAGGCCCTGGCATCGACGGGAGAGGAATAGCCAAGGACCTCTAGCAACTCGGCATGGGGACTGGCCTTTCCTGAGGTCACCAGAGCGGGTCCATGAGGTCCCCGTCGTAAGTCGAGAGCACCTGCCGCAACTCGGTAAAATCCAGGAGGTTCTCCCCTGCAGGCGAGATGAGGCCCGTTTCCACTGAGGTGTCTCCAGGCTAATCACATGTGAACTCTGGGACTTCTAAAGAGTCTTTCACAGTCATGCTGCAACTCAAGAAGTTCCCCGACATACCCGTCTCCACTCAAGAGGAAGCACGAGGGTCCCGGCCACATCCAGAGGAGCTCCGTTTCCGGCTCCTAGCTCGAGATGAGGGATCCTTTCCCTACTTGGTCGGGAAAGAATTCCCAGCATTTCCATCGCATCTCAAGAGGAGGCGCTCTCCACAGGAAAGGCGAGAGGAACTGCAGGGTCGTGCCACCATTCCGAGAGTCCCCCAGATGTCTCAGTCCATTCCAGGGAAACCTGTTTTCCCTGCACTGCCTCGACTTTCAAGGCGAGGATCGACTCACATATCGGTGGCACGTGGGACAGCCCTGTGGGAAAGCCTCGTGGGGAAGCCTCGTGGGAAAGCCTCGAGGGAAAGCCTCAGATACCTTGATCCTCGCGAAAGGGAAGCGTGACACTGCTGCTACAGCTCAGGAGGAAAGCGCACGTGCATGCCCCCACTCGAGACGAGGACTGACTCCCCTGGGGAGACTCCAGAAGTACCCCAAGATCCATGTCAGCACTGGAGAGGAATCCTCAGGTTCTGGCACCTGCTGGGAGCCAGCGTGAGGAATCCCGCCCCGTGAGAAGGTCATGAGGAGAAAGCTGACATACGCAAGGCGTGCTCAGATTTCAGGGACCCCTCTGCAAATTCCTAAGCACGTACCCCAACAAAAATCTGCCTCTTTTGTGCTCTGCTTTTCCACTCTTCTGACATTTTCTGGAAAAAGTCAATTCAGGGCTATAGTCTTCTGCATTTGAAAGAGTGTTTCAATCCAAAAACCCCTCCGATGGCTTTCTAGCCTGCCTGCAGGACTCGTACAGCTGCGCTTGTGATTGTTTGAGGCCTCCTGACAGCAGGGGGCACAGGAAGCTTAAAACATCGTAGGAATGTAGGAGCTTCCGAGGAGTCAAAATCTTTAGAATAGGACTGATTAAAGGTTTCATTTTTTGGGTCAATGCTTGCTGCCAAATTTTCATATCCTTTATTTTTAGATATAGTTGGTATATAGAAAAACAAGTAGTAGACCTGGTATTAGCAACATTAGATCTTTGAGTTAAGTACCTTCTTTGTTATATCCCACTGCACCTTTGTTCTATAGAGATGTAACTTTAATGCTTTAAGGAGATGCAGATTAAAAAAAAAAAACACTTCAGGGGAAACAAAATTAACATTCATTAAGGAAGAGAGCCAAAAAGTGTTAACAAGCCTCTTGGCCAAAAGATAATGTAATTACATGAGACCTTTTGTATACAAAATGATATACGGAAAGAATCTGGGTTGCGAACGCTACATAATTTTGTGTTACCCATTGATCTCCGTGTTTTATCAAACCTATAAAAGGCCTTCTGAACAATAAAGGATGGGGGCCAGTTTCTCGAACAAGTCTCTCGGCCTGGTTTCTTGGACTCTGGCTCCCCCATGTCTCTCTCTCTCTCTTCTTCTCTCCCCTTCCCTCTCTCTGCTCTTTACTTTAACTTCAGGCTGAATCTCCATCTGGGGCGCGGAGGCTCGCCAGGTCTACTTACTTGCCCCGGCTGTTAAGACCCGCACGAAAGGGAGCTTAAGGCGAGGCACCCTTAGATATTCAAGCGGGCGCCGGTGGCCCAACGTAGATGGTGCAAATTCCTTGTCTGGAATTTTATTGGCCTTCCGCGGTAAACCAAGTTATTCAGCCCTCTTCCTCCACTTAATCTTCTTACTACACTATAGTTTCTTAATCTAATCTTACATTAATAAACAAACAAGTCTTTCCACGCCAACGCCGTCCATCCTTCGAATTCCCTGGATCCACCGGGGCTGGACCCCGGCAGGCACCGACTCCACACAAGGTCTTAGGCCCTGGCATCGACGGGAGAGGAATCCCGAGAGGCCCCCGAGCAACTCGCATGGGGACTGGCCTTTCCTGAGGCCCACCAGAGCGGGTCCCAGTGGTCCCCGTCGTAAGGCGAGAGCACGTACCGCAACTCGAAAAAATCCAGTAGATTCTCCCCTCCAGGGGAGATGAGGCCCATTTCCGCTGAGGCGTCTCGAGGCTAATATCACCTAACCTCTGGAACATCCAAAGGGTCATTCACACCCTTGCTGGCAACTCAAGAAGTTCCCCGACATACCCATCTCCAATTGAGAGGAAGCACGAGAGTCCCGCTCACATCCAGAGGAGCCCCGTTTCCGCCTCCTAGCTCGAGAGGAGGGATCCTTTCCCTGCGTGGTCGGGATAGAATTCCCGGCGTTTCCAATCGCAAGTCAAGAGGAGGCGCTCTCCACAGGAAAGGCGAGAGGAACTCCAGGGTAGTGCCACCATTCCCAGAGTCCCCCAGATGTCTCAGTCCATTTCAGGGAAACCTGTTTCCCTACACTGCCTCGACTTTCAAGCCGAGGATCGACTCACACCACGGTGGCACGTGGGACAGCCCTGTGTGAAAGCCTGGTGGGAAAGCCTCGTGGGAAAGCCTCATGGGAAAGCCTCGAGGTAAAACCACAGATGCTTTGATCCACGCGAAGGGAAGCGTGACACTGCCTGCTTCAGCTTGGGAGGAAAGCACACTTGCATGCCCCCACTCGAGACGAGGACTGACTCCCCTGGGGAGACTCCAGAAGTACCCCAAGATCCATGTCAGCACTGGAGAGGAACCCCTCACTTTACGGCACCGACTCCACAAAGGTCTTAGGCCCCAGCATCGACGGGAGAGAATCCCGTGAGTCTCCCGAGCAACTCGCATGGGGACTGGCCTTTCCTGAGGCCAACAGAGCGGGTGCCTGAGGACCCCGTCCTAAGTCGAGAGCACCTGCAGCCAACTCGAGAAAATCCAGGAGGTTCTCCCCTCCAGGCGAGATGAGGCCCATTTCCTCTGAGGCGTCCCCAGGCTAATCACACCTAAACTCTGGAACTTCCAAAACGTCCTTCACATCCTTTCTGCAACTCCAAGAAGTTCCCTGACATACCCGTCTCCACTCGAGAGGAAGCACGAGAGTCCCGCCCACATCCAGAGGAGCCCCGTTTCCGCCTCATAGCTCGAGAGGAGGGATCCTTTCCCTGCGTGGTCGGGAAAGAATTCTCCGCGTTCCCGTCGCTTCTCAAGAGGCGACGCTTTACACAGGAATGGCGTGAGGAACTCCAGGGTCATTCCACCATTCCCAGAGTCCCCCAAATGTCTCAGGCCATTCCAGGGAAACCTGTTTTCCCTGCACTGCCTCGAATTTCAAGCCGAGGATCGACTCACACGACCGGTGGCACGTGGGACAGCCCTGTGGGAAAGCCTCTTGGGAAAGTCTCCTGGGAAAGCCTCGAGGGGAAAGCCACAGATCCCTTGATCCACGCGAAGGGGAGCGTGACACTGCTGCTACAGCTCGGGAGGAAAGTTCCCGTGCATGCCCTTACTCGGGAGAAGGACTGACTCCCCTGTGGAGACTCCAGAAGTACCCAAGATCCATGTCAGCACTGGAGAGGAATTCTCAGGTTCCGGCACCGACTCCCCACAAGGTCTTAGGCCCCCGGCATCGATGGGAAAGGAATCCTGAGAGGCACCAGAGCAACTCGCATGGGGACTGGCCTTTCTGAGGCCACCAGAGCGGGTCCCTGAGGTCCCCGTCGTAAGTCGAGAGCACCTGCCGCAACTCGAGAAAATCCAGGAGGTTCTCCCCTCCAGGCGAGATGAGGCCCATTTCCGCTGAGGCGTCTCGAGGCTAATCACACCTAACCTCTGAACTTCAAAAGGTTCCTTCACACCCTGGCTGCAACTCAAGAAGTTCTGCGACATTCCCGTCTCCACTCGAGAGAAAGCACGAGGAGTACCGCCTACATCCAGAGGAGCCCCCGTTTCCGCCTCCTAGCTTGAGAGGAGGGATCCTTTCCCTGCGTGGTCGGGAAAGAATTCCCCCGTGTTCCCGTCGCATCTCAAGAGGAGGCGCTCTCCACAGGAAAGGCGAGAGGAACTCCAGTTCGTGCCACATTCCCAGAGTACCCCAGATGTCTCAGTCCATTCCAGGGAAAGCTGTTTTCCCTGCACTTCCTCGACTTTCAAGCCGAGGATCGACTCACACCACGGGTGGCACGTGGGACAGCCATGTGGGAAAACTTCGTGGGAAAGCCTCGTGGGAAAGCCTCGAGGGAAAGCCCCTGATCCCTTGATCCACCGAAGGGAAGCGTGACACTGCTGCAACAGCTTCGGGAGGAAAGCGCAAGTGCAAGCCCCCACTCGAGACGAGGACTGACTCCCCTGGGGAGACTCCAGAAGTACCCCCAAGATCCACGTAAGCACTGGAGAGGAATCCTCAGGTTCCGGCATCCACTCCACACAATATCTTAGGACCCCGGCATCAACGGGAGAGGAATCCGAGAGGTCCCCGAGCAACTCGCATGGGGACCTGGCCTTTCATGAAGGCCACCAGAGCGGGTCCCTGAGGTCCCCGGTCGTACGTCGAGAGCACCTGCCGCAACTCGAGAAAATCCAGGAGGTTCTCCCCCTCCAGGCGAGATGAGGCCCATTTCCGCTGAGGCGTCTTCTAGGCTAGTCACACCTAACCTTTGGAACTTCCAAAGGGTCCTTCACTCCCTTGCTGCAACTCAAGAAGTTCCCTGACATACCCGTCTCCACTCGAGAGGAAGCACGAGAGTCCTGCCCACATCCAGAGGAGCCCCGTTTCCACCTCCTAGCCTGAGAGGAGGGATTCTTTCCCTGCGTGGTCGGGAAAGAATTCCCGGCGTTCCCGTCGCATCTCAAGAGGAGGCGCTCTCCACAGGAAAGGCGAGAGGAACTCCAGGATCGTGCCACCATTCCCAGAGTCTCCCAGATGTCTCCAGTCCATTCCAGGGAAACCTGTTTTCCCAGCACTGCCTCGACTTTCAAGCCGAGGATCGACTCACACCACGGTGACTCGTGGGACAGCCCTGTGGGAAAGCCTCGTGGGAAAGCCTTGTGGGAAAGCCTCGAGGGAAAGCCACAGATCCCTTGATCCACGCGAAGGGAAGCGCGACACTGCTGCTACAGCTCGAGAGGAAAGCGCAGGTGCATGCCCCCCACTCGAGACGAGGACTGACTCCCCTGGGGAGACTCCAGAAGAACCCCAAGATCCACGTAAGCACTGGAGAGGTATCCTCAGGTTCCGGCACCCACTCCACACAATATCTTAGGCCCCGGCATCGACGGGAGAGGAATCCCGAGAGGTCCCCGAGCAACTCGCATGGGGACTGGCATTTCCTGAGGCCACCAGAGCGGGTCCTTGAGGTCCCCGTCGTAAGTTGAGAGCACCTGCCGCAACTCCGAGAAAATCCAGGAGGTTCTCCCCTGCAGGCGAGATGAGGCCCATTTCCGCTTGAGGCGTCTCGAGGTTAATCACACCTAAACTCTGGAACTTACAAAGGGTCCCTTCACACCCTTGCTGCAACTCAAGAAGTTCCCCGTCATACCCGTCTCCACTCGAAAGGAAGTACAAGAGTCCCGCCCACATCCAGAGGAGCCCCGTTTCCGTCTCCTAGCTCGATAGGAGGTATCCTTTCCCTGCGTGCTCGGGAAAGAATTCCCGCCGTTCCCGTCGCATCTCAAGAGGATGTGCTCTCCCCAGGAAAGGCGAGAGGAACTCCAGGGTCGTGCCACCATTCCCAGAGTCCCCAGATGTCTCAGTCCATTCCAGGGAAATCTGTTTTCCCTGCACTGCCTCGAATTTCAAGCCGAGCATCGACTCACACCAAGGTGGCACGTGGAACAGCCCTGTGGGAAAGCCTCGTGGGAAAGACTCGTGGGAAAGCCTCGAGGGAAAGGCACAGATTCCTTGATCCACGCGAAGGGAAGCGTGACAATTCTACTACAGCTCGGGAGGAAAGTGCACGTGCATGCCCCCACTTGAGACGAGGACTGACTCCCCTGGGGAGACTCCAGAAGTACCCCAAGATCCATGTCAGCACTGGAGAGGAATCCTCAGGTTCCGGCACCGACTCCACACAAGGTCTTAGTCCCGGCATCGACGGAGAGAGGAATCCCGAGGCCCCGAGCAACTCGCATGGGGACTGGCCCTTTCCTGTGGCCACCAGAGCAGGTCACTCAGGTCCCCGTCATAAGTCGAGAGCACCTGACCCAACTCAAGAAAATTCTGGAGGTTCTGCCCTCCAGGTGAGATGAGGCCCATTTCAGCCTAGGCGTCTCGGCTAATCACACCTAACCTCTGGAAATTCCAAAGGGTCCTTCACACCCCTTGCTGCAACTCAAGAAGTTCCCCAATATACCCCCGTCTCAGGTGCA
>NW_017194324.1:0-9390 GCF_001704415.2 Capra hircus
TTGCCACCATTCCCAGAGTCCCCCAGATGTCTCAGTCCATTCCAGGGAAAAACTGTTTTCCCGCATCATTGCCTCGACTTTCAAGCGAGATCAACTCACACCAGGTCCACGTGGAAAAGCCCTGTGGGAAAGCCTCGTGGAAAGGCTCGTGGGAAAGCTCGAGGGAAAGCCCCTGATCCTTGATACATGCGAAGGGAAAGCGCGACACTGCTGCTACAGCTCGGGAGGAGAGCGCACGTGCATGCCCCCATTCGAGACGAGGACTGACTCCCCTGGGGAGACTCCAGAAGTACCATAAGTTCCATGTCAGCACTGGAGAGGAAACCTCAGGTTCCGAACTGATTCCACACAAGGTCTTAGGCCCCAGCAACGACGGGAGAGGAATCCGAGAGGCCCCGAGCAACTCGCATGGTGACTGCCTTTCCTGAGGCCACCCAGAGCGGGTCCCTGAGGTCCCCGTGGTAAGTCGAAGCACCTGCCGCAACTGGAGAAAATCCAGGATGTTCTCCCCTGCAGGCGAGATGTGGCCCATTTCCGCTGAGGCGTCTCGAGGCTAATCACACCTAACCTCTGGAACTACCAACAGGTCCTTCACACCCTTGCTGCAACTCAAGAAGTTCCCCGACATACCCGTCTCCACTCGAGAGGAAGCACTCGAGTCCCGCCCACATCCAGAGGAGCCCCGTTTCCACCTCCTAGCTCGAGAGTAGCGATCCTTTCCCTGCGTGGTCGGGAAAGAATTTCCGGCGTTCCCGTCGCATCTCAAGAGCAGGGCTCTCCACAGGAAAGGCGAGAGGAACTCCAGGGTCGTGCCACCATTCCCAGAGTCCCCCAGATGTCTCAGTCCATTCCAGGGAAACCTGTTTTCCCTGCACTGCCTCAACTTTCAAGCGAGGATCGACTCACACCACGGTGGCACGTGGACAGCCCTGTGGGAAAGCCTCGTGGGAAAGCCTGGTTGGGAAAGCCTCGAGGGAAAGCCACAGATCCCTTGATCCACGCGAATGGAAGCGCGACACTGCTGCTACAGCTCGGGAGAAAGCGCACGTGCCTGCCCCTACTCGAGAAAAAGGACTGACTCCCCTGGGCAGACTCCAGAAGTTCCCCAAGATCCATGTGAGCACTGGAGAGGAATCCTCAGGTTCCGGCACTGGAGAGGAATCCTCAGGTTCCGGCACTGACTCCACACAAGGTCTTACGCCCCAGCATCGACGGGAGAGGCATCCCAAGAGAACCCCGAGCAACTCGCATGGGGACTGGCCTTTCATGAGGCCACGAGAGCGGGTCGCTGAGGTCCCCGGCGTAAGTCGAGAGCACCTGCCACAACTCGAGAAAATCCAGGAGGTACATCCCTCCAGGCAGATGAGGCCCATTTCCGTGGAGGCTTCTCGAGGCTAATAACACCTAACATCTGGAACTTCCAAAGGGTCCTTCACACCCATGCTGCAACTCAAAGAAGTTCCCTGACATACCCGTCTCCACTCGAGAGGAAGCACGAGAGTCTCGCCCACATGCAGAGGAGCCCCCGTTTCCGCCTCCTAGCTCGAGAGGAGGTATCCTTGCCCTGCGTGGTCGGGAAAGAAATCCCGGCGTTGCCGTCGCATCTCAAGAGGAGGCGCTCTCCACAGGAAAGGCGAGAGGAACTCCAGGGTCGTGCCACCATTCCCAGAGTCCCCCAGATATCTCACTCCTTTCCAGGGAAACCTGTTTTCCCTGCACTTGCCTCGGCTTTCACGCTGAGTATCGACTCACACCACGGTGGCACGTGGGACAGCCCTGTGGGAAAGCCTCGTGGGAAAGCCTCGTGGGAAAGCCTCGAGGGAAAGCCACAGATCCCTTGATCCACGCGAAGGGAAGCGTGACACTGCTGCTAAATCTCGGGAAGAAAGCGCACGTGCATGCCCCCACTCGAGACGAGGACTGACTTACCTGGGGAGACTCCAGAAGTTCCCCAAGATCCATGTCAGCACTGGAGAGGAATCCTCAGGTTCCGGCACCGGACTCCACACAAGGTCTTAGGCCCCGGCATCGACGGGAGAGGAATCCCGAGAGGCCCCCAAGCAACTCGCATGGGGACTGGCCTTTCCTGAGGGCACCAGAACGGGTCCCTGAGGTCCCCGTCGTAAGAAGAGAGCACCTGCCGCAACTGGAGAAAATCCAGGAGTTTCTCCCCTCCAGGCGATATGAGGCCCAATTCCGCTGAGGCCTCTCCAGGCTAATCACATCTAACATCTGGAACTTCCAAAGGGTCCTTCACACCCTTGCTGCAACTCAAGAAGTTCCCCGACATACCCGTCTCCACTCGAGAAGAAGCACGAGAGTCCCGCCCACATCCAGAGGAGACCCGTTTCCGACTCCTACCTCGAGAGGAGGGATCCTTTACCTGCTTGGTGGGGAAAGAATTCCCCGCATTCCCGTCGCATCTCAAGAGGAGGCGCTCTCCATCGAAAGGCGAGAGGAACTCCAGGGTCGTGCCACCATTCCCAGAGTCCCCCAGATGTCTCAGTCCATTCCAGGGAAACCAGTTTTCCCTGCACTGCCTCGATGTTGAAGCCGAGGATCCACTCACACCACGGTGGCACGTGGGACAGCCCTGTGGGAAAGCCTCGTGGGAAAGCCTCGTGGGAAAGCCTCGTGGGAAAGCCTCAAGGGAAAGCCCCTGATCCCTTGATCCGCGCGAAGGGAAGCATGACAATGCTGCTACAGCTCAGGAGGAAAGCGCACGTGCATGCCCCCACTCGAGACGAGGACGGACTCCCCTGGGGAGACTCCAGAAGTACCCCAAGATCCATGTCAGGACTGGAGAGGAATCCTCAGGTTCCGGCACCGACTCCGCACAAGGTCTTAGGCCCCGGCATCGACGGGAGAGGAATCCCGAGAGGCCCCCGAGCAACTCGCATGGGGACTGGCCTTTCCTGAGGCCACCAGAGCGGGTCCCTGAGGTCCCCGTCGTAAGTCGAGAGCACCTGCCGCAACTGGAGAAAATCCAGGAGGTTCTCCCCTGCAGGCGAGATGAGGCCCATTTCCGCTGAGGCGTCTCGAGGCAAATCACTCCTAACCTCTGGAACTTCCAACTGGACCTTCACACCCTTGCTGCAACTCAAGAAGTTCCCCGACATACCCGTCTCCACTCGAGAGGAAGCACGAGAGTCCCGCCCACATCCAGAGGAGCCCCGTTTCCGCCTCCTAGCTCGAGAGGAGGGATCCTTTCCTTGCGTTGTCGGGAAAGAATTCCCGGCATTCCCGTCGCATCTCAAGAGGAGGCGCTCTCCACAGGAAAGGCGAGAGGAACTTCAGGGTCGTGCCACCATTCCCAGAGTCCCCCAGATGTCTCAGCCCATTCCAGGGAAACCTGTTCTCCCTGCACTGCCTCGACTTTCAAGCCGAGGATTGACTCACACCACGGTGGCACGTAGGAGAGCCCTGTGGGAAAGCCTCGTGGGAAAGCCTCGTGGGAAAGCCTCGTAGGGAAGCCTCGAGGGAAAGCCACAAATCCCTTGATCCACACGAAGGGAAGTGTGAAACTGCTGCGAGAGCTCGGGAGGAAATCGCATCTGCAGGCCCCCACTCGACACGAGGACTGACGCCCCTGGGGAGACTCCAGAAGTACCACAAGATCCATGTCGGGACTGGAGAGGAATCCTCAGGTTCCGGCACTGGAGAGGAATCCTCAGGTTCCGGCACTGGAGAGGAATCCTCAGGTTCCGGCACTGACTCCACACAAGGTCTTAGGCTCCAGCATCGACGGGAGAGGAATCCTGAGAGGCCCCGAGCAACTCGCATGGGGACTGGCCTTTCCTGAGGCCACGAGAGCGGGTCGCTGAGGTCCCCGTCGTAAGTCGAGAGCACCTGCCGCAACTCGAGAAAATCCAGGAGGTACACCCCTCCAGGCAGATGAGGCCCATTTCCGCTGAGGCTTCTCGAGGCTAATAACACCTAACATCTGGAACTTCCAAAGGGTCCTTCACACCCTTGCTGCAACTCAAGAAGTTCCCCAACATACCCGTCTCCACTCGAGAGGATGCACGAGAGTCTCGCCCACATGCAGAGGTGCCCCGTTTCCGCCTCCTAGCTCGAGAGGAGGTATCATTGCCCTGCGTGGTCGGGAAAGAATTCCCGGCGTTGCCGTCGCATCTCAAGAGGAGGCGCTCTCCACAGGAAAGGCGAGAGGAACTCCAGGGTCGTGCCACCATTCCCAGAGATCCCCCAGATGTCTCAGTCCATTCCAGGGAAACCTGTTTTCCCTGCACTGCCTCGGCTTTCACGCTGAGTATCGACTCACACCACGGTGGCACGTGGGACAGCCCTGTGGGAAAGCCTCGTGGGAAAGCCTCGTGGGAAAGCCTCGAGGGAAAGCCACAGATCCCTTGATCCACGCGAAGGGAAGCGTGACACTGCTGCTAAATCTCGGGAAGAAAGCGCACGTGCATGCCCCCACTCGAGACGAGGACTGACTTACCTGGGGAGACTCCAGAAGTTCCCCAAGATCCATGTCAGCACTGGAGAGGAATCCTCAGGTTCCGGCACCGACTCCACACAAGGTCTTAGGCCCCGGCATCGACGGGAGAGGAATCCCGAGAGGCCCCCAAGCAACTCGCATGGGGACTGGCCTTTCCTGAGGGCACCAGAACGGGTCCCTGAGGTCCCCGTCGTAAGAAGAGAGCACCTGCCGCAACTGGAGAAAATCCAGGAGTTTCTCCCCTCCAGGCGATATGAGGCCCAATTCCGCTGAGGCCTCTCCAGGCTAATCACATCTAACATCTGGAACTTCCAAAGGGTCCTTCACACCCTTGCTGCAACTCAAGAAGTTCCCCGACATACCCGTCTCCACTCGAGAAGAAGCACGAGAGTCCCGCCCACATCCAGAGGAGACCCGTTTCCGACTCCTACCTCGAGAGGAGGGATCCTTTACCTGCTTGGTGGGGAAAGAATTCCCCGCATTCCCGTCGCATCTCAAGAGGAGGCGCTCTCCATCGAAAGGCGAGAGGAACTCCAGGGTCGTGCCACCATTCCCAGAGTCCCCCAGATGTCTCAGTCCATTCCAGGGAAACCAGTTTTCCCTGCACTGCCTCGATGTTGAAGCCGAGGATCCACTCACACCACGGTGGCACGTGGGACAGCCCTGTGGGAAAGCCTCGTGGGAAAGCCTCGTGGGAAAGCCTCGTGGGAAAGCCTCAAGGGAAAGCCCCTGATCCCTTGATCCGCGCGAAGGGAAGCATGACAATGCTGCTACAGCTCAGGAGGAAAGCGCACGTGCATGCCCCCACTCGAGACGAGGACGGACTCCCCTGGGGAGACTCCAGAAGTACCCCAAGATCCATGTCAGGACTGGAGAGGAATCCTCAGGTTCCGGCACCGACTCCGCACAAGGTCTTAGGCCCCGGCATCGACGGGAGAGGAATCCCGAGAGGCCCCCGAGCAACTCGCATGGGGACTGGCCTTTCCTGAGGCCACCAGAGCGGGTCCCTGAGGTCCCCGTCGTAAGTCGAGAGCACCTGCCGCAACTGGAGAAAATCCAGGAGGTTCTCCCCTGCAGGCGAGATGAGGCCCATTTCCGCTGAGGCGTCTCGAGGCAAATCACTCCTAACCTCTGGAACTTCCAACTGGACCTTCACACCCTTGCTGCAACTCAAGAAGTTCCCCGACATACCCGTCTCCACTCGAGAGGAAGCACGAGAGTCCCGCCACATCCAGAGGAGCCCCGTTTCCGCCTCCTAGCTCGAGAGGAGGGATCCTTTCCTTGCGTTGTCGGGAAAGAATTCCCGGCATTCCCGTCGCATCTCAAGAGGAGGCGCTCTCCACAGGAAAGGCGAGAGGAACTTCAGGGTCGTGCCACCATTCCCAGAGTCCCCCAGATGTCTCAGCCCATTCCAGGGAAACCTGTTCTCCCTGCACTGCCTCGACTTTCAAGCCGAGGATTGACTCACACCACGGTGGCACGTAGGAGAGCCCTGTGGGAAAGCCTCGTGGGAAAGCCTCGTGGGAAAGCCTCGTAGGGAAGCCTCGAGGGAAAGCCACAAATCCCTTGATCCACACGAAGGGAAGTGTGAAACTGCTGCGAGAGCTCGGGAGGAAATCGCATCTGCAGGCCCCCACTCGACACGAGGACTGACGCCCCTGGGGAGACTCCAGAAGTACCACAAGATCCATGTCGGGACTGGAGAGGAATCCTCAGGTTCCGGCACTGGAGAGGAATCCTCAGGTTCCGGCACTGGAGAGGAATCCTCAGGTTCCGGCACTGACTCCACACAAGGTCTTAGGCTCCAGCATCGACGGGAGAGGAATCCTGAGAGGCCCCCGAGCAACTCGCATGGGGACTGGCCTTTCCTGAGGCCACGAGAGCGGGTCGCTGAGGTCCCCGTCGTAAGTCGAGAGCACCTGCCGCAACTCGAGAAAATCCAGGAGGTACACCCCTCCAGGCAGATGAGGCCCATTTCCGCTGAGGCTTCTCGAGGCTAATAACACCTAACATCTGGAACTTCCAAAGGGTCCTTCACACCCTTGCTGCAACTCAAGAAGTTCCCCAACATACCCGTCTCCACCTCGAGAGGATGCACGAGAGTCTCGCCCACATGCAGAGGTGCCCCGTTTTCGCCTCCTAGCTCGAGAGGAGGTATCATTGCCCTGCGTGGTCGGGAAAGAATTCCCGGCGTTGCCGTCGCATCTCAAGAGGAGGCGCTCTCCACAGGAAAAGGCGAGAGGAACTCCAGGGTCGTGCCACCATTCCCAGAGACCCCAGATGTCTCAGTCCATTCCAGGGAAACCTGTTTTCCCTGCAATGCCTCGGCTTTCACGCTGAGTATCGACTCACACCACCGGTGGCACGTGGGACAGCCCTGTGGGAAAGCCTCGTGGGAAAGCCTCGTGGGAAAGCCTCGAGGGAAAGCCACCGATCCCTTGATCCACGCGAAGGGAAGCGTGACACTGGTGCTAAATCTCGGAAAGAAAGCACACGTGCATGCCCCCACTCGAGACGAGGATTGACTCCCCTGGGAGTCTCCAGAAGTACCCCAAGATCCAAGTCAGCACTGGAGAGGAATGCTCAGGTTCCGGCACCGTCTCCACACAAGGTCTTAGGCCCAGGCATCGACTGGAGAGACATCACGAGAGGCTCCCGAGCAACTTGCAATGGGACTGGCCTTTCCTGAGACCACCAGAGCGGGTCCCTGAGGTCCCCAACGTAAGTCGAGAGCACCTGCCGCAACTCGAGATAATCCAGGAGGTTCTCCCCTCCAGGCAAGATAAGGCCCATTTCTGCTGAGGCATCTCGAGGCCAATCAAAACTAACCTCTGGAACTTCCACAGGGTTCTTCACACCCTTTCTGCAACTCAAGAAGTTCCCCAACATACTAGTCTCCACTCGAGAGGAAGCACGAGAGTCCCGCCACATGCAGAGGAGCCGTTTTTACGCCTCCTAGCTCCGAGAGGAGGGATCCTTTCCCTGAGTGGTCCGGGAAAAAATTCCCGGCGTTCCCGTCGCATCTCAAGAGGAGGCGCCCTCCACAGGAAAGGCGAGAGGAACTCCAGGGTCGTGCGACCATTCCCAGAGTCCCCCAGATGTCTCAGTCCATTCCAGGGAAACCTGTTTTCCCTGCACTGCGTCGACTTTCAAGCCGAGGATCGACTCACACCAAGGTGGCACGTGGGACAGCCCTGTGGGAAGGCCTCGTGGGAAAGCCTCGTGGGAAAGCCTCGAGGGAAAGCAACAGATCCCTTGATCCATGCGAAGGGAAGCGCGACAATGCTGTTACAGCTCGGAAGGAAAGCGCACGTGCATGCCCCCACTCGAGACGAAGACTGACTCCCCTGGGTAGACTCCAGAAGTACCCCAAGGTCCATGTCAGCACTGGAGAGGAATCCTCAGGTTCCAGCACTGGAGAGGAATCCTCAGGTTCCGGCACTGACTCCACACAAGGTCTTAGGTCCCAGCATCGACGGGAGAGGAATCCCGAGAGAACCCTGAGCAACTCGCATGGCGACTGGCCTTTCCTGAGGCCACGAGAGCGGGTCGCTGAGGTCCCCGTCGTAAGTCGAGAGCCTCTGCCACAACTCGAGAAAATCCAGGAGGTACACCCCTCCAGGTAGATGAGGCCCATTTCCACTGAGGCTTCTCGAGGCTAATAACACCTAACATCTGGAACTTCCAAAGGGTCCTTCACACCCTTGCTGCAACTCAAGAAGTCCCCCGAAATACCCGTCTCCACTCGAGAGGAAGCACGAGATTTCCGCACACATCCAGAGGAGCCCCGTTTCCGCCTCCTAGCTTGGGGATCCTTTCCCTGCGTGTTCGGGAAAGAATTCCCGGCGTTCCCGTCGCATCTCAAGAGGAGGCGCTCTCCACAGGAAAGGCCAGAGGAACTCCAGGGTCGTGCCACCATTCCCAGAGTCCCCCAGATGTCTCAGTCCATTCCAGGGAAACCTGTTTCCCTGCATTGCCTCGACTTTCAAGCCGAGGATCAACTCACACCAGGGTCCACGTGGGAAAGCCCTGTGGGAAAGCCTCGTGGGAAAGGCTCGTGGGAAAGCCTCCAGGAAAGCCCCTGATCCCTTGATCCACGCGAAGGGAAGCGCGACACTGCTGCTACAGCTCGGGAGGCAGCGCACGTGCATGCCCCCACTCGAGACGAGGACTGACTCCCCTGGGGAGACTCCAGAAGTACCCCAAGTTCCATGTCAGCACTGGAGAGGAAACCTCAGGTTCCGGAACTGATTCCACACAAGGTCTTAGGCCCCAGCAACGACGGGAGAGGAATCCCGAGAGGCCCCGAGCAACTCGCGCATGGTGACTGGCCTTTCCTGAGGCCACCAGAGCGGGTCCCTGAGGTCCCCGTGGTAAGTCGAGATCACCTGCCGCAACTGGAGAAAATCCAGATGTTCTCCCCTCCAGGCGAGATGTGGCCCATTTCCGCTGAGGAGTCTCGAGGCTAATCACACCTAACCTCTGGAACTACCAACAGGTCCTTCACACCCTTGCTGCAACTCAAGAAGTTCCCCGACATACCCGTATCCACTCGGAGGAAGCACGATAGTCCCGCCCACATCCAGAGGAGCCCCGTTTCCGCCTCCTAGCTCGAGGGTAGCGATCCTTTCCCTGCGTGGTCGGGAAAGAATTCCGGGTTCCCGTCGCATCTGAAGAAGCAGGGCTCTCCACAGGAAAGGCGAGAGGAACTCCAGGGTCGTGCCACCATTCCCAGAGTCCCCCAGATGTCTCAGTCCATTCCAGGGAAACCTGTTTTCCCTGCACTGCCTCAACTTTCAAGCCGAGGATCGACTCACACCACGGTGGCACGTGGACAGCCCTCTGCGGAAAGCTCGTGGGAAGCCTGGTGGGAAAGCCTCGAGGGAAAGCCAGCACGATCCGTTGATCCCAAGCGAATGGAATCGCGACAG
>NW_017194325.1:0-9390 GCF_001704415.2 Capra hircus
TCCTCTGGATGTGGCGCGGACTCTCGTGCTTCCTCTCGAGTGGGAGACGGGTATGTCGGGGAACTTCTTGAGTTGCAGCAAGGGTGTGAAGGACCCTTTGGAAGTTCCAGACGTTTAGATGTGATTAGCCTCGACACGCCTCAGCGGAAATGGGCCTCATCTCTCCTGGAGGGGGAGAACCTCCTGGATTTTCTCGAGTTGCGGCAGGTGCTCTCGACTTACGACGGGGACTTCAGGGACCCGCTCTGGTGGCCTCAGGAAAGGCCAGTCCCCACACGAGTTCCTCGGGGGCCTCTCGGATACCTCTCCGTCGATGCCGGGGCCTAAGACCTTGTGTGGAGTCGTGCCGTAACCTGAGGATTCGTCTCCCAGTGCTGACATGGATCTTTGGGTACTTTCTGGAGTCTCCCCAGGGGAGTCAGTCGTCGTCTCGAGTTGGGGGCATGCACGTGCTTTCCCTCCCGAGCTGTAGCAGCCAGTGTCATGCTTCCCTTCCGTGGATCAACGGATCTGTGGCTTTCCCTCGAGGCTTTCCCACGAGGCTTTCCACGAGGCTTTCCCACAGGGCTGTCCACGTGCCACCGTGGTGTGAGTGGATCCTCGGCTTGAAAGTCGAGGCAGTGCAGGGAAAACAGGTTTCCTGGAATGGACTGAGACATCTGGGGGACTCTGGGAATGGTGGCACGACCCTGGAGTTCCTCTCGCCTTTCCTGTGGAGAGGGCCTCCTGTTGAGATGCGATGGGAACGCCGGAATTCTTTCCGACCACGCAGGAAAGGATCCCTCCTCTCGAGCTAGGAGGCGGAAACGGGGCTCTCTGGATGTGGCGGGACTCTCGTGCTTCCTCTCGAGTGAGACGGGAAATGTCGGGAACTTCTTGAGTTGCAGCAAGTGTGAAGGACCCTTTGAAGTTCCAGAGTTAGGTGTGGTTAGCCTCGACGCCTCAGCGGAAATGGGCCTCATCTCGCCTGGAGGGGAGAACCTCCTGGATTTTCTCGAGAGTGGCAGGTGCTCTCGACTTACGACGGGACTCAGGGCCGCTCTGGGGCATCAGGAAAGGCCAGTCCCCATGCGAGTTGCTCGGGGCCTCTCAGATTCCCCTCCGGGCCGATGCGGGCCTAAGACCTTGTGTGGAGTCAGTGCGGCCAACCTGAGGATTCCTCTCCAGGATGACATGGATCTTGGGGTACATCTGGGGTCCCCGGGAGTCAGTCCTCGTCTCAGGGGCATGCACGTGCGTTTTCCTCCCGAGCTGTAGCTGCAGTGTCACGCTTCCTTCTCGTGGATCAAGGGATCTGTGGCTTTTCGAGGCTTTCCCACAGGCTTTCCCACGAGGCTTTCCACACAGGGCTGTCCCACATCCGTGGTGTGAGTCTATCCTCGGCTTGAAAGTCGAGGCAGTGCAGGGAAAACAGGTTTCCCTGGAATGGACTGAGACATCTGGGGACTCTGGCAATGGTGGCACGACCCTGGAGTTCCTCTCGCCTTTCCTGTGGAGAGCCTCCTCTTGAGATGCGACGGCAACGCCGGGGATTCTTTCCCGAACATGCAGGAAAGATCCCTCACTCGAGCTAGGAGCGGAAACGGGGCTCCTGGATGTGGGCGGACTGCGTGCTTCCTCTCGAGTGGAGACGGGTATGTCGGGAACTTCTTGAGTTGCAGAAAGGGTGTGAAGGACCCTTTGGAAGTTCCAGAGGTTAGGTGTGATTAGCTTCGAGACGCCTCAGCGGAAATGGGCCTCATCTCGCCTGGAGGGGAGAACCTCCTGGATTTTCTCGAGTTGGGGCAGGTGCTCTCGACATACGACGGGGACCTCAGGGACCCGCACTGGTGGCCTCAGGGAAGGCCATTCCCCATGCGAGTTGCTCGGGCCCTCTCGGGATACCTGCCCCATCGATGCCGGGGTCTAAGACCTTGTGTGGAGTCGGTGCCGGAACCTGAGGATTCCTCTCCAGTGTGACATGGATCTTGGGGTACTTCTGGAGTCTCCCCAGGGGAGTCAGACATCGACTCGAGTGCACGCACGTGCGCTTTCCTCCGAGCTCTAGCAGCAGTGATACGCTTCTCTTCGCGTGGATCGAGGGATCAGTGGCTTTCCCTCGAGGCTTTCCCACGAGCCTTTCCCACAGGGCTGTCCCACGTGCCACCGTGGTGTGAGTCGATCCTCGGCTTGAAAGTCGAGGCATTGCAGGGAAAACAGTTTTCCCTGGAATGGACAGAGACATCTGGGTGACTCTGGGAATGGTGGCACGAACCTGGATTTCCTCTCGCCTTTCCTGTGGAGAGCGCCTCCTCTTGAGATGCGATGGGAACGCCGGGAATTCTTTCCCGACCACGCAGGAAAGGATCCCTCCTCTCGAACTAGGAGCGGAATCGGTGCTCCTCTGTATGTGGGGGGACTCTCGTGCTTCCTCTCCTCTGGAGACGGGTATGTCGGAGTTTCTTGAGTTGCAGCAAGGGTGTGAAGGAACTTTGGAAGTTCCACATGTTAGGTGTGATTAGCCTGGATATGGCTCAGCGGAAATGGGCCTCATCTCGCCTGGAGGGAAGAACCACCTGGATTTTCTCCAGTTGAGGCAGGTGCTCACAACTTACGACCGGGACCTCAGGGACCTGCTCTGGTGGCCTCAGGAAAGACCAGTCCCCATGCGAATTGCTCGGGGTCCTCTCGGGATTCCTCTCCCGTCGATGCCGAGGCCTAAGACCTTGTGTGGAGATGGTGCCAGAACCTGAGGATTCCTCTCCAGTGCTGACATGGATCTTGGGTACTTCTGGAGTCTCCCCAGGGGAGTGAGTCCTTGTCTCGAGTGGGGCATGCACGTGCGCTTTCCTCCCGAGATGTAGCAGCAGTGTCACGCTTCCCTTTCCGTGGATCAAGGGATCTGTGGCTTTCCCTCGAGGCTTTCCCAAGAGGATTTCCCACGAGGCTTTCCGACAGGGCTATCCCACGTGCCACCGTGGTGTGAGTCGATCCTCGCCGTGAAATTCGAGGCAGTGCAGGAAAACAGTTTACTCTGGAATGGACTGAGACATCTGGCGACTCTGTGAATGGTGGCACGACCCTGGAGTTCCTCTCGCCTTTCCTGTGGAGAGCGCTTCCCCTTGAAATGCGAGCGGAATGGCGGGTATTATTTCCTGACCAAGCAGGGAAAGGATCCCTCATGTCGAGCTTCGATACCAAAACGGCGTCTCCTCTGGATGTGGGCGGGACCCTCGTGCTTCCTCTCGAGTGGAGACGGTATGTCGGGGAACTTCTTGAGTTGCAGCAAGGACCCTTTTGAATTTCCAGAGTTTAGGTGTGATGAGCCTCCAGACGCCTCGAGGAAATGGGCCTCATCTCGCCTGGAGGGGGAGAACCTCCTGGATTTTCTAGAGTTGGGCAGGGTCTCTCGAGTTACGACAGGGACCTCAGGGACCCGCTCTGGTGGCCTCAGGAAAGGCCAGTGCCCATGGGAGTTGCAAGAGAGCCTTTCGGGATTCCTCTCCCGTCAATGCCGGGGCCTAAGACCTTGTGTGGAGTCGATGCCGGAACCTGAGGATTCCTCTCCAGTGCTGACATGGATCTTGGGGTACTTCTGGAGTCTCCCCAGGGGAGTCAGACCTCGACTCGAGTGGGGGCAGGAACGTGCGTTTCCTCCCGAGCTCCTGCAGGAGTGTTACGCTTCCCTTCACGTGGATCAAGGGAGCAGTGGCTTTCCCTCGATGCTTTCCCACGAGGCTTTCCCACAGGGCTGTCCCACGTGCCACCGTGGTGAGAGTCGATCCTCGGCTTGAAAGTCGAGGCAGTGCAGGGAAAACAGTTTTCCCTGGAATGGACTGAGACATCTGGGGGACTGTGGGAATGGTGGCACGACGCTGGAGTTCCTCTCGCCTTTCCTGAGGAGAGCGCCTCCTCTTGAGATGCGACGGGAACGCCGGGAATTCTTTCCCAACCACGCAGCGAAAGCATCCCACCTCTCGAGCTATGAGGCGGAAACGGGGCTCATCTGGATGTGGGCAGGACTCCTGTGCTTCCTCTCGAGTGGAGACGGGTATGTCGGGGAACTTCTTGAGTTGCAGCGAGGGTGTGAACGACGCTTTGGAAGTTCCAGATGTTAGTGTGTGATTAGCCCCAAGACGCCTCAGCGGAAATGGGCCTCATCTCGCCTGGAGGGGAGAACCTCCTGGATTTTCTCCAGAGTCAGGTGCTCACAACTTACGACCGGGACCTCAGGGACCTGCTCTGGTGACCTCAGGAAAGACCAGTCCCCATGCGAATTGCTCGGGGGCCTCTCAGGATTCCTCTCCCGTCGATGCCAGGGCCTAAGACATTGTGTGGAGATGGTGCCGGAACCTCAGGATTCCTCTCCAGTGCTGACAAGGATCTTGAGGGACTTCTGGAGTCTCCCCAGGGAAGTCAGTCCTCGTCTCCAGTGGTGGCATGCACGTGCGCTTTCCTCCGGAGCTGTAGCAGCAGTGTCACGCTTCTTTTGGTGTGGATCAAGGGATCTGTGGCTTTCCCTCGAGGATTTCCCACGAGTTTTCCACAGCTTTCCCACAGGGCTGTCCCACGTGCCACCGTGGTGTGAGTCGATCCTCGGCTTGAAAGTCGAGGCAGTGCAGGGAAAACAGGTTTCCCTGGAATGGACTGAGATATCTGGGGGACTCTGGGAATGGTGGCACGACCCTGGAGTTCCTCTCGCCTTTCCTGTGGAGAGCGCCTCCTCTGGAGATGCGACGGGAACCCCAGGAATTCTTTCCCGACACACAGTGAAAGGATCCCTCGTCTCGAGCTATGAGGGAGAAAAGGGGCTCCTCTGGATGTGGGCGGGACTCTCGTGCTTCCTCTCGAGTGGAGACGGGTATGTCGGGGAACTTCTTGAGTTGCAGCAAGGGTGTGAAGGACCCTTTGGAAGTTCCAGGTTAGGTGTGATTAGCTTCGAGACGCCTCAGCGGAAATGGGCCTCATCTCGCCTGGAGGGGAGAACCTCCTGGATTTTACCGAGTTGTGGTAGGTGCTCTCGAGTTACGACGGGGACCTCAGGGACTCGCCTCTGGTGGCCTCAGGAAAGGCCAGTCCCCATGCGAGTTACCATGGGCCTATAGGGATTCCTCTCCCATCGATGCCGGTGCCTAAGACCATGTGTGGAGTCGGGGGGCAGACCCTGAGGATGCCTCTCCAGTGCTGACATGAATTTTCCATACTTCTGGAGTCTCACCAGGGGAGTCAGTCCTCATCTCGTGTGGGGGCATGCACCTGCGATTTCCTCACAAGCTGTAGCAGCAGTGTCACGCGTGCCGACATGTGGTTCAAGGATCAGTCGCTTTGCATCAAGGCTTTCCCATGAGGCTTTCGAACAGGGCTGTCCCACATGTCACGGTGGTGTGAGTCTATCCTCGGCGTGAACGTCGAGGCAGTGAAGGGAAAGCAGGTTCTTCTGGAATGGACGGAGACATCTGGGGGACTCTTGGAATGCTGGCAAGGCCCTGGAGTTCCTCTCGCCTTTCCTGTGGAGAGTGCCTCCTCTTGAGATGCGACGGGAAGCCCCCGGGAATTCTTTCCCGACGATGAAGGGAAAGGATCCCTCTTCTCGAGCTACGAGGCGGAAACGGGGCTCCGCTGGATGTGGGTGGGACCCTCGTCCTTCCTCTCGAGTGGAGATGGGTATGTCGGAGAACTTCTTGACTTGCAGCAAGGGTGTGAAGGACCCTTTCGAAGTTCCAGAGGTTAGTTGTGGTTAGCCTCGAGACGCCTCAGCGGAAATGGGCCTCATCTCGCCTGGAGGGGGAGAACCTCCTGGATTTTCTCGAGTTGCAGCTTCCTCTCGAAGTAGGCCCCATGTCCCCTTGGGGAGGGTGTCATGCCTCTTTTCTCCTCACTGCCAAAGGGTGGAGCCAAGCTCGCTCTGTCAGAGGTACAAAAACAGCAATTGAATGGATTTTCAAGCTCTTGCTAGGCTGCACCCTTTCAGGGCCCACTTTACTGAAACAGGTGCTCTGTGGCCCCTGGTTGGGTATTGCAGGTTCACAAACAGGGTGAGATCCTGTCCAAGCCAAGAATTTTCCTGAAAGACCTAGGCTCACTAGAGCTCTCCTCCGGAGCAAAGGGGATAGAGGAGATGTATGGAGGAGTCTTTGCCTTTCCCTGTGAGTGTGGGCTACTCCCTACGGCCCCAGGCTCAGAGATAAACTGCCTCTAAGAAAGGAATGGCAAGAAGCGCTATTCTTGGAGGTTGGGACAGGGAGTTCGCAGCATGTGGGGAAAGAAAGACTTCTTCGGGAAGAAGAGGCAACCACCGGGGGTGTGTTTGCAAGCCTCTATTTGGAAGGAACAGGTTTGCTTATACAACTCAAGACCTCCAGATCTGCTCAGAGGACTGAAGTTCCAGAGACAGGGCCATGTATCTTCCCTTCCCTTTGAGATCCTTGCAAAGACATTCCTAGCAGATCGTGGGAGTGCCATGAAGAAGCAAGCAGCGGGAGTGTGCTTGACATCACTGGCTGCCTACCTGGGCTCAGCTCCTCAAGGGCCTTTCTCTCCTGGTAGGCCCTATGTCCCCTTTGGGAGAGGGTGGTACCTCTTCCCTCCACACTGCCAAAGGGTGGAGGTGGAGCAAACTCGTTCTCTCTGAGGTAAAAAAAAAAAGACAAATTGGATGGATTTTTAAGCTCTTGCTATGCTGCACCCTCCAGGACCCACTCGAGCAAAACAGGTGCCCTGTGGCCCTAGGTCAGGTATGCAGGTTCACACACCGGGTGTGATCCGTCAAAGCCAAGAATTTTCCTGACAGACCTAGGCTCACTAGAGCTCTCCTCCAGAGGAAAGGGGACAAAAAAGACGTGTGTGTGGAGGTGGCTCTGCCTTTCCAGGTCCCAATCTCAGGGATAACTGCCCCTAAGAAAGGAACTGCTGCTGCTGCTGCTGTTAAGTTGCTTCAGTCGTGTTCAACTCTGTGCGACGCCATAGACGGTAGCCACTAGGCTCCCCCGTCCCTGGGATTCTTCCAGGCAAGAACAGTAAGTGGGTTGCCATTGCCTTCTCCAATGCATGAAAGTGAAAATGAAAGTGCAGTCGCTCAGTCGTGTCCGACCCTCAGCGACCCACGGACTGCAGCCTACCAGGCTTCTCCGTCCATAGGATTTTCTGAAAGGAACTGCAAGAAGCGCTTTTCCAGGAGGCTGGGAAAGGGAGTTCGCAGGATGTGGGGAAAGAGAGCCTCCTTCGGGGAAGAATAGGCGGCCACTTGTTTTGTGTTGCAAACCTCTATTTGGAAGGAACAGGTTAGCTTATACAAAGGGAGACCTCCAGATCTGCTCAGAGGACCGAAGTTGCAGAGGCAGGTCGGTGTATTTTCCCTTCACTTTGCGATCCTTGCAAAGACATTCCTTGCTGATAGATGATTCAGCAAGGGCCTTTGAGACTGTTGTTTTCTTTCCTAGGTTCAAAGATTCCTTCAGTTCCTAATATAGATATCCTAGAAATTATTGTGACATCCGTGAAATCTGATATGTCCTGGTCAAATGCTGTCAGTTATAATTCCAGTTATCATATTAAAGCATTTCAAGTCGCAGCAGTGACCAGATTACATTGTCAATTTCTATTTAATCAGGTTTTAACCATGTCCTCTATGGTTTCACACTGATGCCTTTGCAGAAATACTGCTACTTCAAGATATATGGAATATACTTTTTTTAAGCTTACCGATAATTTGTTGTTTGTTTGTTTGTCTTCTGGTAAGCTGGTACCAGATGGAATTTAGTCTCCTCTCTAGGTTAAGAGCACAAAGTTTTCTTAGAATGCAATTTTTGATAACAGACTATGAGTTTCTTTACCTTTCATTGATTTATAATTGTTTTTCATCATCTGTTTTTTTACTTCGGTAAAGTAAATAAGCCTTATTTAAGATTTTGGTACATGTAGGATGGACTAAGCTTTCCCCACTCTTGCAAGTTCCCTTAACCCTTCAGATTCTTCTTGTGGGACCAAGATCTCACTTTCCTCCAGAGGGACAATCCAAGCTTTTTATTAGTTGATCTGCCCCTGACATCAGAGTCATTTGAGCATGAGTTGGCCTATAATTTAGGCATGAAACTATGACTATGACTACATAAAGAAAAGGTGACTTTATGATTCAGGGATGGCCATGATATGCCTTGCACTTCAGAGAAAATGGTTAAAATGATTTTTTTTTCTTCAAAACTGCACAGCCAGTTCTTTCAGCATATGCAATTGAAAACACCTAGTCATTAGGTCAGTTTTCATTCCAATCCCAAAGAAAGGCAATGACAAAGAATATTCAAGCTGCTGCACAATTGCACTCATCTCACACACTAGTAAAGTAATGCTCAAAATTCTCCAAGTTCACATGAACTGTGAACTTCCAAATGTTCAAGAGGGATTTAAAAAAATGCAGAGAAACCAGAGATCAAACTGCCAACATCCACTGGATCATTGAAAAAGCAAGAGAGTTCCAGAAAAAAAGACATCTATTTCTGCTTTATTGACTATGCCAAAGCCTTTGACTGTGTGGATCACAATAAACTGGGAAAAATTCTGAAAGAGATGGGAATACCAGACCACCTGACCTGTCTCTTGAGAAACCTGTATGCAGGTCAGGAAGAAACAGTTCGAACTGGACATGGAACAACAGACTGGTTCTAAATAGGAAAAGGAATATGTCAAGGCTGTATATTGTCAGCCTGCTTATTTAACTTATATGCAGAGTACATCATGAGAAACACTGGGCTGGAGGAAGCACAGGCTGGAATCCAGATTGCTGGGAGAAATATCAAGAATCTCAGATATGCAGACGACACCACCCTTATGGCAGAAGTGTATAAGAACTAAAGAGTCTCCTGATGAAAGTGAAAGAGGAGAGTGAAAAAGTTAGCTTAAAGCCTCAGCATTCAGAAAACTAAAATCATTGCATCCAGTCTCATCACTTCATGGCAAATAGATGGGAAAACATTGGAAACAGCAGCAGACTATTTTGGGGGGCTTGGAAATCACTGCAGGTGATGGCTGCCTCCATGAACTTAAAACATATTTTTATGACTTGGAAGAAAAGTGATGACCAAACTAGACAGCATATTAAAAAGCCGAGACGTTGCTTTGCCAACAAAGATCCATCCAGTCAAGGCTATGGTTTTTCCATATGTCATGGATGGATATGAAAGATGTACTATAAAGAAAGTGACAGCTGAAAATTGGATGCTTTTGAACTGTGGTGTTGGAGAAGATGCTTGTAGGTCGCTTAGACTACAAGGAGACGCAACCACTCCATCCTAAAGGAAATCAGGTCTGAATATACATTGGAAGGACTAATACTGAACCTGAAACTCCAATACTGTGGCCATTTTGATGTGAAGAGCTGACTCACTTGGAAGTTGCTTTGATTTGCCTGTGAGTGTG
>NW_017194326.1:0-9390 GCF_001704415.2 Capra hircus
AGGCTAATCACACCTAAAAATCTGGAACTTCCAAAGGTCCTTCACACCCTTGCTGCAACTCAAGAAGTTCCCCGACATACCCGTCTCCACTCGAGAGGAAGCACGAGAGTCCCGCCCACATCCAGAGGAGCCCCGTTTCCGCCTCCTAGCTCGAGAGGAGGGATCCTTTCCCTGCATGATCGGGAAAGAATTCCCGGCGTTTCTTCATCTCAAGAGGAGGCGCTCTCCAAAGGAAAGGCGAGAGGAATTCCAGGGTCGTGCCACCATTCCCTGAGTCCCCCAGATATCTCAGTCCATTCCAGGGAAACCTGCTTTCCCTGCACTGCCTCGACTTCAAGCGAGGATCGACTCACACCACGGTGGCACGTGGGACAGCCCTGTCGGAAAGCCTCGTGGGAAAGCCTCGAGGGAAAGCCACAGATCCCTTGATCCACGCGAAGGGAAGCACGACACTGCTGCTACAGCTCGGAGGAAAGCACACGTGCATGCCCCGAATCGAGACGAGGACTGACTCCCCTGGGGAGACTCCAGAAATACCCCAAGATCCATGTCAGCACTGGAGAGGAATCCTCAGGTTCCGGCACCGCTCCACACAAGTCTTAGGCCCCGGCATCGAAAGGAGAGGAATCCCGAGAGGCCCCCGAACAACTCGCATGGGGACTGGCCTTTCCTGAGGCCACCAGAGCGGGTCCCGGAGGTCCCCATCATAAGTCGAGAGCACCTGCCGCAACTCGAGGAAATTCAGGAGGTTCTCCCCTCCAGGCGAGATGAGGCCCATTTTCCGCTGAGCGTCTCGTCTAATCACACCTAACCTCTGGAACTTCCAAAGGGTCCTTCACACCCTTGCTGCAACTCAAGAAGTTGCCCCGACATACCCGTCTCCACTCGAGAGAAAGCACGAGAGTCCCGCCCACATCCAGAGGAGCCCCGTTTCCGCCTCCTAGCTCGAGAGGAGGGATCTTTCCCTGCGTGTTCGGAAAGAATTCCCGGCGTTCTAGTCGCATCTCAAGAGGAGGCGCTCCCACAGGAAAGGCGAGAGGAAAACCAGGGTCGTGCCCACCATTCCCAGAGTCCCCAGATGTCTCAGTCCATTCCAGGGAAACCTGTTTTCCCTGCACTGCCTGGACTTTCAAGCCGAGGATCGACTCACACCACGGTGGCACGTGGGACAGCCTGTGGGAAAGCCTCGTGAAAAGTCTTCAGGGAAAGCCTCGAGGGAAAGCCACAGATCCCTTGATCCCCTCGAAGGGAAGCATGACACTGCTGCTACAGCTCGGGAGGAAAGCACACGTGCATGCCACGACTCGAGACGAGGACTGACTCCCCCTGGGGAGACTCCAGAAGTACCCCAAGATCCATGTCAGCACTGGAGAGGAATGCTCAGGTTCCGGCACGGCTCCACACAGGTCTTAGGCCCCGGCATCGACGGGAGAGGAATCCGAGAGGCCCCGAGCAACTCGCATGGGGACTGGCCTTTCCTGAGCCCACCAGAGCGGGTCCCTGAGGTCCCCATCGTAAGTCGAGAGCACCTGCTGCAACTCGAAAATCCAGGAGGTTCTCCCCTCCAGGCGAGATGAGGCCCATTTCCGCTGAGGCGTCTCGAGGCTAATCACACCTAACTCTGGAACTCCCAAAGGGTCCTTCACACCCTTGCTGCAACTCAAGAAGTTCTCCGACATACCCGTCTCCACTCGAGAGGAAGCACGAGAGTCCCGCCCACATCCAGAGGAGCCCGTTTCCGCCTCCTAGCTCGAGAGGAGGAATCCTTTCCCTGCGTTTCGGGAAAGAATCCCGGCATTCCCGTCGCATCTCAAGAGGAGGCGCTCTCCACAAGGAAAGGCGAGAGGAACTCCAGGGTCGTGCCACCATTCCCAGAGTCCCCCAGATGTCTCAGTCCATTCCAGGGAAACATGTTTTCCCTGCACTGCCTCGACTTTCAAGCCGAGGATCGACTCACACCACGGTGGCACGTGGGACAGCCCTGTGGGAAAGCCTCGTGGGAAAGCTCGTGGGAAAGCCTCATGGGAAAGCCTCATCGGAAAGCCTCGAGGGGAAAGCCCCTGATCCCTTGATCCACGCGAAGGGAAGTGTGACACTGCCTGCTACAGCTCGGGAGGAAAGCGCACATGCATTGCCCCCACTAGAGACGAGCACTGACTCCCCTGGGGAGACTCCAGAAGTACCCCAAGATCCATGTCAGCACTGGAGAGGAATGCTCAGGTTCCGGCACCGACTCCACACAAGATCTTATGCCCCTGCATCGAGGGGAGAGGAATCCTGATAGGCCCCCCGAACAACTCTCATGGGGATTGGCCTTTCCTGAGTCCACCAGAGCGGGTCCCTCAGGTCCCCGACGTAAGTCGAGAGCACCTGCCGCAACTCGAGAAAATCCAGGAGGTTCTCCCCTCCAGGCGAGATGATGGGCCCATTTCCGCTCAGGCGTCTAGAGTCTAATCACACCTAACATCTGGAACTTCCAAAGGGTCCTTCACACCCTTGCTGCAACTCAAGAAGTTCCCTGACATACCCGTCTCCACTCGAGAGGAAGCACGAGAGTTCTGCCCACATCCAGAGGAGCCCCGTTTCCTACTCTTGCTCGAGAGAAATGATCCTGTCCCTGCGTGGTCGGGAAAGAATTCCCGGCGTTCCCTTCGCATCTCAAGAGGAGGCGCTCTCCACAGGAAAGGCAAGAGGACCTCCAGGGTCGTGCCACCATTCCCAGAGTCCCCCAGATGTCTCAGTCCATTCCAGGGAAACCTGTTTTCCCTGCACTGCCTCGACTTTTCAAGCCGAGGATCGACTCACACGACGGTGGCACGTGGGATAGCCCTGTGGGAAAGCCTCGTGGGAACGCCTCGTGGGAAAGCCTCGAGGGAAAGCCACAGATCCCTTGATATATGCGAAGGGAAGAGTGACACTGCTGCTACAGCTCGAGAGGAAAGCGCACGTGCAGGCCCCCACTAGAGACGAGGACTGACTCCCCTAGGGAGACTCCAGACGTACCCCAAGATCCATAATCAGCACTGGAGAGGAAACCTCAGGTTCCGGCACCGACTCCACACAAGGTCTTAGTCCCCGGCATCGACGGGAGAGGAATCCGAGTGGCCCCCGTGCAACTCGCATGGGGACTTGCCTTTACTGAGGCCACGAGAGCGGGTCCCTGAGGTCCCCGTCGTAAGTCGAGAGCACCTGCCGCAACTCGAGAAAATCCAGGAGGTTCTCCCCTGCAGGCGAGATGAGGCCCATTTCCGCTAAGGCGTCTCGAGGCTAATCACACCTAACCTCTGGAACTTCCAAAGGGTCCTTCACACCCTTGCTGCAACTCAAGAAGTTCACCGACATACCCGACTCCACTCGAGAGGAAGCACCATAGTTCCGCCATATCCAGAGGAGCCCCGTTTCCGCCTCATAGCTCGAGAGGAGGGATCCTGTCCCTGCGTGGTAGGGAAAAAAATTCCCGGTATTCCCGTCGCATCCCAAGAAGAGGCGCTCTCCGCAGGAAAGGCGAGAGGAACTCCAGGGTCGTGCCACCATTCCCAGAGTCCCCAGATGTCTCAGTCCATTCCAGGGAAACGTGTTTTCCCTGCACAGCCTCGACTTTCAAGCTGAGGATCGACTCACACCACGGTGGCAAGAGGGACAGCCCTGTGGGAAAGCCTCGTGGAAAAGCCTCGTGGGAAAGCCTCGAGGGAAAGCCACAGATCCCTTGATCCACGCGAAGGGAAGTGCGACACTGCTGCTACAGCTCTGGAGGAAAGCGCACGTGCATGCCCCCACTCGAGACGAGGACTGACTCCCCTGGAGAGACTCCAGAAGTACCCCAAGATCCATGTCAGCACTGGAGAGGAATCCTCAGGTTCCGGCACGGACTCTACACAAGATCTTAGGCCCCGGGCATCGATGGGAGAGGAATCCTGAGTGTCCCGAGCAACTCGCATGGGGACTGGCCTTTCATGAGGCCACCAGAGCGGGTCCCTGAAGTCGCCGTCATAAGTCGACAGCACCTACCGCATCTCGAGAAAATCCAGGAGGTTCTCCCCTCCAGGCGAGATGAGACCCATTTGTGCTGAGGCGTCTCGAGGCTAATCAGACCTAACCTCTGGAACTTCCAAAGGGTCCTTCACAACCTTTCTGCAACTCAAGAAGTTGCCCGACATACCCGTCTCCACTCGAGAGGAAGCACGAGAGTCCCGCCCACATCCAGAGGAGCCCCGTTTCCGCCTCCTAGCTCGAGAGGAGGGATCATTTCCCTGCGTGTTCGGCAAAGAATTCCCGGCGTTCTAGTCGCATCTCAAGAGGAGGCGCTCCCACAGGAAAGGCGAGAGGAAAACCAGGGTCGTGCCACATTCCCAGAGTCCCCAGATGTCTCAGTCCATTCCAGGGAAACCTGTTTTCCCTGCACTGCCTGGACTTTCAAGCCGAGGATCGACTCACACCACGGTGTCACGTGGGACAGCCCTGGAGTTAAAGCCTCGTGGGAAAGCTTCGTGGGAAAGCCTCGAGGGAAAGACACAGATCCCTTGATCCACGGAAGGGAAGCGTGACACTGCTGCTACAGCTCGGGAGGAAAGCGCCCGGCATGCCCTCAGTCGAGACGAGGTCTGACTCCCCTGGGGAGACTCCAGAAGTACCCCAAGATCCATGTCGGCACTGGAGAGGAATCCTCAGGTTCCGGCACTGACTCCACACAAGGTCTCAGGCCCCGGCATCGACGGGAGAGGAATCCGGAGAGGCCCGCGAGCAACTCGCATGGGGACTGGCCTTTCCTGAGGCCACCAGAGCGGGTCCCTGAGATCCCCGTCGTAAGTCGAGAGCACATGCCGCAACTCGAGAAAAATCTAGGAGGTTCTCCCCTCCAGGCGAGATGAGGCCCATTTCCGCTGAGGCGTCTCGAGGCTAATCACATCTAACATCTGGAACTTCCAAAGGGTCCTTCACACCCTTGCTGCAACTCAAGAAGTTCCCCGACATACTCGTCTCCACTCCAGAGGAAGGACGAGAGTCCCGCCCACATCCAGAGGAGCCCCGTTTCCGCCCCCTAGCTCGAGGGGAGGGATCCTTTCCCTGCGTGGTCGGGAAAGAATTCCCGGCATTCCCGTCGCATCTCAAGTGGATGCGCTCTCCACCGGAAAGGCGAGAGGAACTCCAGGGGTCGTGCCACCATTCCCATGAGTCCCCCAGATGTCTCAGTCCATTCCAGGGAAACCTGTTTTCTCCTGCACTGTCTCGACTTTCAAGCCGAGGATCGACTCACACCACGGTGGCACGTGGGACAGCCTTGTGGGAAAGCCTCGTGAAAAGCCTTCAGGGAAAGCCTCGAGGGAAAGCCACAGATCCCTTGATCCCCTCGATGGGAAGCATGACACTGCTGCTACAGCTCGGGAGGAAAGCACACGTGCATGCCACGACTCGAGACGAGGACTGACTCCCCTGGGGAGACTCCAGAAGTACCCCAAGATCCATGTCAGCACTGGAGAGGAATGCCTCAGGTTCCGGCACCGGCTCCACACAATGGTCTTAGGCCCTGGCATCGACGGGAGAGGAATGCCGAGAGGCCCCGAGCAACTCGCATGGGGACTGGCCTTTCCTGAGGCCACCAGAGCGGGTCCCTGAGGTCCCCATCGTAAGTCGAGAGCACCTGCTGCAACTCGAGAAATATCCAGGAGGTTCTCCCCTCCAGTCGAGATGAAGCCCATTTCCGCTGAGGCGTCTCGAGGCTAATCACATCTTACCTCTGGAACTACCAAAGGGTCCTTCACACCCTTGCTGCAACTCAAGAAGTTCCCCGACATACCCGTCTCCACTCGAGAGAAAGCACGAGAGTCCCGCCCACATCCAGAGGAGCCCCGTTCCTGCCTGCTATCTCGAGAGGAAGGATCCTTTCCCTGCGTGGTGGGGAAAGAATTCCCCGCGTTCCTGTCGCATCTCAAGAGGAGGCACTCTCCACAGGAAAGGCGATAGGAAATCCAGGGTCGTGCCACCATTCCCCGAATCCCCCAGATGTCTCAGTCCATTCCAGGGAAACCTGTTTTCCCTGCACTGCTTCCACTTACAAGCCAAGGATCGACTCACACCACGGTGGCACGTGGGAGAGCCCTGTGGGAAAAGCTCGAGTGAAAGCCACAGAACCCTTGATCCATGAGAAGGGAAGCGCGACACTGCTGCTAGAGCTCGGGAGGAAAGCGCACGTGCATGCCCCCACTGGAGACGAGGGCTGACTCCCCTGGGGAGACTCCAGAAGTACCCCCAGATCCATGTCGGCACTGGAGAGGAATCGTCAGGTTCCGGCACCAACTCCACACAAGGACTTAAGCCCCGGCATCGACGGGAGAGGAATCCCGAGAGGCCCGCGAGCATCTCGCATGGGGACTGGCCTTTCCTGAGGCCACCAGAGCGGGTCCCTGAGGTCCCCGTCGTAAGTCGAGAGCACCTGCCGCAACTCGAGAAAATCCAGGAGGTTCTCCCCTCTAGGCGAGATGAGGCCCATTTCCAATGCGGCGTCTCGAGGCTAATCACACCAAACCTCTGGAACTTCCACAAGGTTCTTCACACCCTTGCTGCAACTCAAGAAGTTCCCCAACATACCCGTCTCCACTCGAGAGGAAGCACGAGAGTCCCACCCACATCCAGAGGAGCACGTTTCTGCCTGCTATCTCGAGAGGAGGGATCCTTTCCCTGCGTGGTGGGGAAAGAATTCCCGGCGTTCCCGTCGCATCTCAAGAGGAGGCGCTCTCCACAGGAAAGGCGAGAGGAACTACAGGGTCGTGCCTCCATTCCCAGAGTCCCCCAGATGTCCCAGTCCATTCCAGGGAAACCTGTTTTCCCTGCACTGCCTCGACTTTCAAGCCGAGGATCGACTCACACCACGGTGGCACGTGTGACAGCCCTGTGGGAAAGCCTCGTGGGAAAGCCTCATGGGAAAGCCTCGAGGGAAAGCCACAGATCCCTTGATCCCCGCAAAGGGAAGCATGACACTGCTGCTACAGCATCGGGAGGAAATCCCACGTGCAGGCCCCCACTAGAGACGAGGACTGACTCCCCTGGGGAGAATCCAGAAGTACCCCAAGATCCATGTCAGCACTGGAGAGGAATCCTCAGGTTCCGGCACCGAATCCACACAAGGTCTTAGGCCCCGGCATCGACGGGAGAGGAATCCCGAGAGGCCCCCGAGCAACTCACATGGGGACTGGCCTTTCCTGAGGCCACCATTTCGGGTCCCTGAGGTGCCCGTCGTAAGTCGAGAGTACGTGCCGCAACTCGAGAAATTCCAGGAGGTTCTCCCCTCCAGGCGAGATGAGGCCCATTTCCGCCGAGGTGTCTCGAGGCTAATCACAACTAAACCCTGGAACTTCCAAAGGGTCCTTCACACCCTTGCTGCAACTCAAGAAGTTCCCCGACATACCCGTCTCCACTCGAGAGGAAGCACGAGAGTCCCGCGCATATCCAGAGGAGCCCTGATTCCGCCTCCTATTCGAGAGGAGGGATCCTTTCCCTGCGTGGTCGGGAAAGAATTCCCGGCATTCCCGTCGCATCTCAAAAGGAGGTGCTCTCCACAGGAAAGGCGAGAGGAACTCCAGGGTCGTGCCACCAATTCCCAGACTCCCCCAGATGTCTGAGTCCATTCAGGGAAACCTGTTTTCCCTGAACTGCCTCGACTTTCAAGCCGAGGATCGACTCACACCAGGGTGGTACGTGGGACAGCCCTGTGTGAAAGCCTCGTTGGAAAACTCGGTGGGGAAGCCTCGAGGGAAAGACACAGATCCCTTGATCCTCGCGAAGGGAAACGTGACACTGCTGCTACAGTTCGGGAGGAAAGCGCACGTGCATGCCCCCACTCGAGACGAGGACTGACTCCACTGAGGAGACTCCACAAGTACCCCAAGATCCATGACAGCACTGGAGAGGAATCCTCAGGTTCCGGCATCGACTCCACACAAGGTCTTAGGCCCTGGCATCGACGGGAGAGGAATCCCGAGAGGCCCCCGAGTAACTAGCATGGGGACTGGCCTTTCCTGAGGCCACCAGAGCGGGTCCCTGAGGTCCCCGTCGTAAGTCGAGAGCACCTGCCGCAACTCGAGAAAATCCAGGAGTTCTCATCTCCAGGCGAGATGAGGCCCATTTCCGCTGAGGCGTCTCGAGGCTAATCACACCTAACCTCTGGAACTTCCAAACGGTCTTTCACACCCTTCCTGCAACTCAAGAAGTTCCCCGACATACCCGTCTCCACTCGAGAGGAAGCACGAGAGTCCCGCCCACATCCCAGAGTATCTCCGTTTCCGCCTACTAGCTCGAGAGGAGGGATCCTTTCCCTGAGTGGTCGGAAAGAATTCCGGCATTCCCGTCGCATCTCAAGAGGAGGCGCTCTCCTCAGGAAAGGCGAGAGGAACTCCGGTCGTGCCACCATTCCCAGAGTCCCCCAGATGTCTCAGTCCATTCAGGCAAACCTGTTTTCCCTGTACTGCCTCGACTTTCAAGCCTAGGATCGACTCACACCACGGTGGCACGTGGACAGCCCTGTGCCTCTGGGAAAGCCTCGTTGGGAAAGCCTCAGCGAAAGCCACAGATCCCTTGGTCCACGCCGGAATCGTTACACTGCTGCTACAGCTCGGGAGGAAAGCGCACGTGCATGCCCCTACTGGAGACGAGGACTGACTCCACTGGGGAGACTCCAGAAGTACCCCAAGATCCATGTCGGCACTGGAGAGGAATCGTCAGGTTCCGGCAACAACTCCACACAAGGTCTTAGGCCCCGGCATCGACGGGAGAGGAATCCCGAGAGGCCCCCGAGCAACTCGCATGGGGACTGGCCTTTCCTGAGGCCACCAGAGCGGGTCCCTGAGGTCCCCGTCGTAAGTCGAGAGCACCTGCCGCAACTCGAGAAAATCCAGGAGATTCTTCCCTCCAGGCGAGATGAAGCCCATTTCCGCTGAGGCGTCTCGAGTCTAATCACACCTAACGTCTCGAACAGCAAAGGGTCCTTCACACCCTTGCTGCAACTCAACAAGTTCCCCGACATACCCGTCTCCACTCGAGAGGATGCACGAGAGTTCTGCCCACATCCAGAGGAGCCCCGATTCCGACTCCTAGCTCGAGAGGCGGGATCCTGTCCCTGCGTGGTCGGGAAAGAATTCCGGCGTTCCCGTCGCATCTCAAGAGGAGGCGCTCTCCACAGGAAAGGCGAGAGGAACTCCAGGGTCGTGCCACCATTCCAGAGTCCCCCAGATGTCTCAGTCCATTCCAGGGAAATCTGTGTTTCCCTGCACTGCCTCGACTTTCAAGCCGAGGATCGACTCACACCACGGTGGCACGTGGGACAGCCCTGTGATAAAGCCTTGTGGGAAAGCCTCGTGGGAAAGCCTCGAGGGAAAGCCCCTGATCCTAGAGCTCGGA